>NC_092205.1:13829277-13834806 GCF_043381705.1 Parasteatoda tepidariorum
TTTATATATATATATATATATATAATATTATTCGGTATGTACTACTAACTGAACACAAAGGGAAAAAATATATGTGAGAAGCGAATCATGTATCGAATTTTAAAATAAAAGAAGTTGGAGCCAGTCACAGATTTTTACAGGTAAGTGATAAAAATCATAAGATACCATTATTGAAATCGGTGTCATGAAGATTATAAGAGTTACTCTTGCGTACATTTTAAAGAAATTACACTAGGAAACGTTGTAACCTATTTATATGGATATAACTTATTTTATATCTAAAATTTTGACTTAGAATTCGTAGTTTTCACTGTTAAAAGATGTCACTGGGATACAGATAAGGAAAAAATTTCACTTTTAAATTGTTCCTAAATTTTTTTTAATTAAACTCTAAATTACGTCAGCAGCATGTCATAAGCCATGCATTTACACATTTATTCCCACCTTCACGCACTCATCCAGATATAAAGAACAGTCGTCATAGAAAAAAATTCCTTAGTGCCTATTCATTACCAAAAAATAACGAAGAGTTCCTCAGTGCCTATTCATGACTGAAAAATAATAAAGAATTCATTAGTGCCCATCCATTACTGAAAAATAAAGAATTCCTTAGTGCTTATTCATTGCTGAGAAATAATAAAAAATTCCTTAGTGCCTATTCATTACTGAAAATTAATAAAGAATTCCTAAGTGCCTATTCATTACTGAAAATTAATAAAGAATTCCTTAGCGCCTACTCATTACTGAAAAATAATAAAAATTCCTTAGTGCCTATTCATTACTGAAAAATAAAGAATTCCCTAGTTCCTGTTCATTGCAGGAAAATATTAAATTATAATCTTTTTCGTAAAGAATGGTAGTCATAGCAACGATTATTTCTCTGATAGTTAAAAAATAAATTTCCAATAATTTAAAAGGAAAATAATTATTTCACTTAATCTTTTTCTCAATAAATAAAACGCCTTAATATCATTTTATACATTAGCCTTGGTATGCGAGTGGATTTTTCTATCTATTTATGGAGATTTCCTCTACCCCTGTTTCTTAACATTTAATTAAAAACCATTATATGGTTGCTTTAATACTTTGATATTATGAAATATTCATTCTTAATCCCTACCGTTGGAATATTTTTAAATCAAAAGTCAAGAAAACTTTTCATTGTCAGAAATTTCTCGTATTAAAATGGATAAATAGCAATTTATTGAATTGTTATTTTACCATAATTTTAAAAAAAACAGTCAAATAACCATAAATAAGATAGTATTCAAACTGTTAACTGTGCGAAAAACCGTTCATTAACTGCTTTAACCTAATACAGTTAAACAACCAAAATTTAATCTCACCAACTAAGCCCAAGTGACTTCATTTGGTGGGCCTAGCAACTTTAAGCAACTTTTCAATAAAAAGTTTAGCATTTTCATGCTAGTTGCAGATGGTTGAAAAACCGTGCAATTTTGTATTCACGTTTTTTTAACCATACTAGTTGTAAAAGGTTTCAAAAAAGTAATGATAAAAAATGTTCTTTACCGTAAAGTTTACGGCTAATTGGATGATCAGACTTCTGCTGGTTATTTTTCTATGATTTCGAAATGAAAATTACCACAGTGTTGGTCAAAGACAATTATTTACAATGTAGGCAATGCATGGATTTCTTAATTTCTCTGCATTAAAATAACAGTGCACATTTGCAATTAGGATTTTAAAGTGAAAGCAAATGCAACTGCGGGGATACATCTCAGTTGCACATTTTATTTTCGTAGCTCTTAACTTATATTTTTAAAATATTATTTGGAAAAGATATTCCTTTTATTACACGGAGAAAAGAATTGTGGCAAAATAATCATACTGTGTGGTAATGATATTTCTCGCAAGTAAAAAACAACAACATAATTCTGGTTAATGAAACTAAAATGTAGTGTATTAAAATCATTCCTTTTGTAATTTTTCGTTCATATGTTAACGGCTTACAGAAACTTCTGGTTTTCAAAGTTATAGTTCTTTTGATCAAACACTTTTAGTAAAATGCACAAAATTGAAAAGTAAATTTAACCGAATAAATCATTTTTACGCCATGATGTAATGTATCATGACAAAATTATCAAATTTAACCTCATCTACCAAATTTTAATGTATATTATATAACCATATTCTTTGGTTAATTTTACCAAAATCAGCACCAAAGCGTTTTGGTAAAAATTAACGAGTTTCTTTGATGTTACCTAAGAGACAAGAATCCGATGAATTTTATCACATTCTAGTAATTTTGAGCATTTTTTTTTTCTCTATGCAGTATTTAGAGATTTGAGCTGGATTTAGCACCCACCCATTATCACTTCACTTGTTAAAAGATGATCTTTCCTATTACTTTAGTCGTTGATTTTATATCTGATCAAGAGACAAGTAAGGCTGAAATCTCTGCTGAGTTGCAAGAAAATTGCAAAACACTGTTGTTCTTCTGCAAATACGAATGAAATACATACAAATTATTCTGCTTAAAGTCAATGCTCTAATCAATCTAATTAATCTTTCTTCGTATTTCGATAGAGTGAAAATGATTCCTTCTCAAAACTAATGATCCAATGATATGGAATTCATGACAAACAAAAACCAACATCAAAAGCAGAAGATCTTAAAATAAACCAATGTTTTTAGCATGCTCGGAGCAAGGAACATCTTCTACCTGTACACATTCTTGAAAAAAAGAAAAAAAGGCTCTTATAGCCGTCAAAGGATTCCAGAACTGGCTCAATTCCAGATCCTCGGCGCTCCATCCATTTGTCAACTTCAAGTCTTCGTTTTCAAATTTCGAAGTCCGGAGATGGCCCCCGCTGATTAAAGGAGACATCGTTTTCCAGGGATGATAAATACGAGAGGAATTATTTTATCAGATCGCTCTCTACTCCTCACCGCACACAGCTGTCTAATTAAAAGACTTTATTTATTATACTACATATAAAATTGCAATACAATTTTCTCTCCCTCATGGGACTAAAAATTGAGACTGTTAAATGTTTTTATACTCAAGAAATCAAAAAAAGAAAAAAAAATTACAATACATACAATACTTTTACAGATGGAAAAAAAAAAGTTTTTTTCAAATTTTTTATCACTGCTAACGCAAAAATTAGTCCAAGATAGATCTGAAAATAATCACTGGTCACATGGCAAGTTAAAAAAAAAAAAGAAAAAAGTTGCGACTTGAATTAAATAAGCAACCAGTCATATTTTCCCATCTCATTATTTATTTATTTATTTATTTATTTATTTATTTATTTATTTATTTATTTATTTATTTATTTATTTATTTTATTTATTATTTATTTATTTATGTATTTATTTATTTATTATTAATTTATTCAATAATATTTTTCTGAAAATTATTTAATAATAGTTTGAATCCAGATATTATATGTTTTATTGAAACATATTATATGTTTTAATGATTCAAAATGTTGTTCCTTTAAATTCCACCAATTTCTGATGGAAAGATTCAGATGGAAACAGTTCACATATTTTAAAGTTATAATGTATATGTTATTGTGAATGACCGAAATCGGTGGTTGTTGACTTCCACTGGTGAATGTTGACAATCCCATAGTCGCTTTGGCAAATGTCTGAAATATATAAACTAGGTCTAGTTAAGTGCTACTGCCCAGTATACATTTGCCCGGTATGCCCTACATCAATGTTTTCTTAAGGTCAAGTACCGAACACTAATATTTCTCCTAATCTATCCTCAGCAGATATTAATTATCAAATAAATATAACAATATTGAATATATTAATATAATTATAATTTAGCTAGCCTCAAATTAAGATTCTATGACGATATTATATCAAACTGATTATTTCCTGTCCAATCCAGATTCTTAATATATTTAAATGTCTTATGTTCCCTGATCCATAATGCAGAATGAATTTATTATCCGAATTCATTATAAAGTGAAAATTATAACCAGTTTTTCAATTTAGCTATCCTTAAATTAAAACTCAATGATGCTATTATAACAAACCAATTATTTTCCATCCAATCTAGATTCTTAATATATTTAAAAGACTTCTGTTCCTTGAATCATAATACGGAATAAATTTATCATCTGAACTCATACTAAAGTGAAACTCATAACCATTTTTTACAATTTAGCTAACCTTAAACTAAAAATCAATGATGCTATTATATCAAACCTATTATTTTCCATCCAATTCAGATTCTTAATATATTTAAATGACTTCTGTTCCTTGAACCATAATACGAAATGAATTTATCATCCGAACTCATAATGAAGCAAAAGTCATAATAAAGCGAAACTCACAACCATTTTTTTACAATTTAGCTAGCCTTAAATTAAAATTCAATGATGCTATTAAACTAAACCTAATATTTTCCATCCAATTCAGATTCTTAATATATTTAAATGACTTCTGTTCCCTGAACCATAATACGAAATGAATTTATCATCCGAACTCATAATGAAGCAAAAGTCATAATAAAGCGAAACTCACAACCATTTTTTTACAATTTAGCTAGCCTTAAATTAAAATTCAATGATGCTATTATCTCAAACCTTATATTTTCCATCCAATCCAGATTATTAATATATTTAAATGACTAATTTTTTATTTAAAATTCAATGAGAAATGCCATGAGTTCGGTTCCATCTTACTATCGGGACCCATTGAGGGAGTTGTTGGTGACGTCGTTAGGTGACGTAGGACTAGCCCCGTCTTTAAGCGCAATTCAAGGAAACACATTTCTTCTCGAGTTCTGTTCATGGTGCGATTACGTTCAATTCGAATTAATTTGAAGAATAGTATGGTTTATTTTGGCAACATATTACTCAAGCAAAAACTTAATTTGTTGATCGCGTTCCAAAATTTCTAGCTACGTAATTGTATACCATATTGTCAGGCCCATTTTTACAGAAAAACAGTAATAAAAATAAAAATATATCCCTTTAGAAAATATCCTTTTAGGAAACCAAAAAAACCACTTTAATAAGAAAAAGTATATTTCTCATGTTAAGAAAGGTGTAAGTAGAATCACATAGAGGAATCTTATTCTTGTAAGTGAAACAATTTTTCAGAATCTTTTTAATCAAACAGCGTATGGACCAAATGTGCACGCTATCGGTCCTCGTTAAAGTGTTCTACAGTAAAGTGCACGATTTCGCGCGCAGGTTGTCGGACTGCCAAAGGGAAGGTGCCACCCCCTCTGCAGGAGATTTTAAAACTGTGATGGCATATTTTCGGATCATTCTCAGGAATGTTTTCCAGACCGTCACCAATAGCCCATTGTGCAGCTCTAGTGGGACATTAACAAAATATCCACCTAATAAAATCTTCTTTTTTTTTCATGTTTTAGTGTAAGAAAATTTTTTCTTATCTGATAAAACCATGGTATCTTGATAAAAGCTCATAAATAAAGAAGAAGACTTTCATTAAAAAAAAAGCAATTTTAGTATAGTATTTACATAGAATAAAAATTCAAGTATGTATAGATTTTTAATATTTAAACGAATGAAATAC
>NC_092205.1:13835317-13862013 GCF_043381705.1 Parasteatoda tepidariorum
ATTTTCCATCCAATTCAGATTCTTAATATATTTAAATGACTTCTGTTCCTTGAACCATAATACGAAATGAATTTATCATCCGAACTCATAATGAAGCAAAAGTCATAATAAAGCGAAACTCACGACCATTTTTTTTACAATTTAGCTAGCCTTAAATTAAAATTCAATGATGCTATTAAATTAAACCGATCATTTTCCATCCAATTCAGATTCTTAATATATTTAAATGACTTCTGTTCCTTGAACCATAATACGAAATGAATTTATCATCCGAACTCATAATGAAGCAAAAGTCATAATAAAGCGAAACTCACGACCATTTTTTTTACAATTTAGCTAGCCTTAAATTAAAATTCAATGATGCTATTAAATTAAACCGATTATTTTCCATCCAATTCAGATTCTTAATATATTTAAATGGCTTCTGTTCCTTGAACCATAATACGGAATGAATTTATCATCCGAACTCATAATGAAGCGAAACTCATAATAAAGTGAAACTCACAACCATTTTTTTACAATTTAGCTAGCCTTAAATTAAAATTCAATGATACTATAAATTAAAATTCAATGATACTTAAATTAAACCGATTATTTTCATTCTAATTCAGATTCATAATTTATTTATTTGATTTATGTTCCTTGAACCATAATACGGAATGAATTTATCATCCGAACTCATAATGAAGCGAAACTCATAAAAAAGTAAAACTTATAACTATTTTTTACAATTTAGCTAACCTTAAACTAAAAATCAATGATGCTATTATATCAAACCTATTATTCTCTATCCAATCCAGATTATTAATATATTTAAATGACTTATTTTTTATTTAAAATTCAATGAGAAATGCCATGTTAGAGGAGTTCGATTCCATCTTACTATTGGAACCCATTGAGGGAGTTGTCGTTGGTGACGTCGTTAGGTGACGTAGGACTAGCCCTGTCTTTAAGCGCAATTCAATGAAACACATTTCTTCTCGAGTTCTGTTCGTGGTGCGATTACGTTCAATTAGAATAAATTTAAACAATAATATTGTTCATTTTGGCAACATATTACTCAAGCAAAAACTTTATTTATTGATCGCTTTCCCGAATTTCTAACTGCGTAGTTGTATACCATATTATCAGGCTCATTTCTGCGACCAACAAACAAACAAAAAATAATAATAATAACAAAAAAATATAAACATATCCTTTTAGAAAATATCCTTTTAGGAAATCAAAAGAAAAATCCCTTTAATAAGTCAATGTATATTTCTTATCTTAAGAAAGGTGTAAGTAGAATCACAAAGAGGAATCTTATTCTTGTTAGTGAATCAATTTTTCAGAATCTTTTTAATCAGACTGCGTAGGGACCAAAGGTGCACGGTATCGGTCCTCGTTAAACTGTTCTACAGTAAAGTGCATGACTTCGCGCACAGGTCATCGGATTGCCAAAGGGAAGATGCCATCCCTCCTGCAGGAGATTAAAATTGTGAGGACATATTTTCGGATCATTCTCAGGAATGTTTCCCAGACCGTCACCAATAGCCCATTGTGCAGCTCTAGTGGGACGTTAACAAAATACCTATCTACTAAAATCTTTTATTTTTTTCATGTATTAGTGTAAGAAAATTTTTTCGTATCTGATAAAACCATGACTGCTTGATGAAAGCTCATAAATACAGAAGAAGGCTTTCATTAAAAAAAAAAAAGCAATTTTAAAATAGTATTTACTCAGAATAAAATTTCAAGTATGTATAGATTTTTAAATGCAAGTCTCTGTGTATCTATAACGAATTTCTTGTTGTCGGAAAATAAAATAATAATATTTAAAATCAATGTTTTTTACTTTTTACTCGTGGAGTAAGAAATCATTTAGAGTTTTGTTTATGCATTCTTTATGCAATACGTGATACAGGAAAAAAAAAAATCGGTGTACAATGCACTCACACACAAAAAAAAAATTCATGTTTTACCTAGAACTAATTTTGAGATTCAGCTGTATTAACATATCAACATTAAAATTAAACAATTAAATCCAATGAAAGTTACAATTTTATTTCAAAGCAGGACGTTTGAGCAGTGTGAATTTAATTTTATGATTTATAAGTAATTTTGAATGTTATATTTGGAAAAAAAGAAGTTGAAAATACTGTACAATCATAATTTAATTATCTTTAAGAATCCGTTCAGAAAAATGTCCTCTTATAAGGAAATTGTTTGATTTTGAATAAGTGTATCTTCTCAGTTTTATCATCCTAAATATTTAAAGTAAGTAAAATATTTTTTTTAATTAAGTTTTATTGTCATTGATTTTTTTTTGCACTACCCTGTATAGATTCCACTACCCTGTAGTACCTTCCCTTATGATTTACCCACTTATTTTTTTGTATTTTATTTATTTATTCATTTATTTATTTTTGCTTTAGTCTGAGTTTGCTTTATTATTTGATTTCCTTACCTTGAGAACCTAACGTTGTTTGTGTATGGCCTAGATGAATTAACTCTAATAGGATTAACAACGCTAATAAAAGTTTCAACCCCCAAATAAAACAATAAAAGAAATCTAACTCTTAAAACAACATTTTAATAACTTCATGAATTTTATATCAAATTTACCTAAAATTTAAAAGCATGTATGTAGATTCCATTACAAATAAAGGAAATAAAATTATGCAATAATCCCTGAACTACATTAATTGTTTGTTTATTGTCACATCATTTTGATACAAAAACTGATTTTTTAAATTTTTTTTATGCAAAATGACCTAAACGTTACTTAAAATGGAAGTGACTATTTATTACGCTACTGACAGAAAACTTGAACATTGAAATTTACTTTATCGATTGTATGCTTGGTAACATGAATTTGGCTTCACATAATTTAATTATCTATTTCAAATACAGTTATTAACAGAGAGAGCAATGAGTAAATATGCTTTTATTTATTATGCGGCAAACAATCTGTGTCTCTGAAATATTCACAGTTATCTTTAAACACTCCAATTTAAGATCAGAACTAAGAAGATTTAATTTACATAACCAAAGTAATCCTTCAAACAACTATATTTCAAACTAAATTAATTTATTACCTCTACTGTACTTATAATTTTAAATATCTTTTTATTCACAAAAATAGATTTTATCAAAAAGACGGAAGTTATTTTACTTAGTTTAAATTAGTTTCTCTTAACAATCTATAAAAATAAAAACATTTTTTTTTTAAAATTTATTATCGAGAATATAATAAGCAACGTTTAAATGTTCAAATTATTTCCTTTGATCAAAAAATAGCAAACTTATTGTTAATAATTTGTTCCTAATACCTACAAAAACAGCTGCCTCTGCTCCAAATTAGTTTATTAAAAATCAATCTTTTGATCAAATAGTTTTTTTTTAGTATTTCTCTTCTTTTAAGGAATGCAAAACTTTATATAAAGAAAGAAGAAAACACTATAAGGAAAACTTCAGATTTCTAAAGCTCTCCTAAATCTTTAAATCCGTACAAAATATTCCAGGAAGGAAAAAAAAAAGGATAAAAAAGAAAAGTCGACTAAAGCTTATCGTCGCTGCATTTCTAACGAATTGCTACACATGCGCAGTAGAGGAAGGGGGGAGGTAGGAATGTACAAGCTAAAGGTATACCTCAAAAGAATAAATTCCAGGCTAATCTTACCTACTTTGATAGCTGCTTATCTCCAATTCAGGGCCCAGTTTGACTGTAAATCTTGGAGGGGGGTCTTCCGAAACTTAAGATGCCCTCTACGACAGACGGACAAGTTTTCGCCAGGCTCAACGCGCCGTGGGGCTTTTCGAATATAATATGTTTATCGGCAATATTTTAATGGCGCCCTCCCGATCGATGCAGGGGCGAATCTGCTTGTTCAATCTCACCCAGGAAGATGCACATCTTAGGGCTGTTCCGCGTATATTCCTCCCGCCCTACGCCCTTTTTCCCGTTTCCTTCCTCGTGAGTTTTTTCTCTCCTTTTCCCGGTTTCAGGCTCTCCTGGAAGGAAGTGGAGGAAAGGGCGGGATTCCCCGGAATCCACCAATCAGTGTTCAGTGACGTCACCCTGGCTTCTCTCTCTTTCCGCATCCGAGAATGCGGAGAGGATGGAGAAGAGGAGCGATGCGGAAGATGAGGGAAGGAAAAATGGCTGACCGGGAGTATATCTCTTTCTTTTCCGCTCTATCAGTAGATAAGTTGGAATGAAAAGTATCTAGATAAGCCCAGGCGATGAGATGGGATGTCACTTTTTTTTCTTCTTTTTTTTTGTGTTATTTTATTTTTTTCTCTTCTATATCTATTCTTCAATTGTTTTGTTTGTTTATTGGAAACAATTAAGTATTTTTCATCTGCTTAATAGAAGATTAATTCTGAATTTAACTGCTCGTTAATATTAGCTGATTTTCTAAAGAACTGGAATTACTAAGATATGGCAATTTAACGAATTAAAAAACAGATATTTTCTTAATATTGAGTTTTATTGCAGAAAAATATAACGACTTTAGAGGAAGTTGTTTACTTTGAACTGGAGCTACATGAACGGGCAATTAGCGTTAATTTAAGGTATCTTCTTTATAATGGCCTGAAAACAATACTGTGCACTACAACCTACAGCAATTTAAATCAAAGGGTAGATGATGGTAGTAAACACTCTGCATCCGCCCTACTCCCCCCAACCTCACAAACATGGACTTTTCCGTCTTTGCAACTACCAAAAACATTACACAAGGAAAAACTCTGAACTACTAAGACGAAATTGGAGTAAGCTCAATCTGATCAGACTTCCAACCTTAATCACGGGGAACCAAACCCTGGCCAAGCTGCGGCAGACGAAGTCTAAACCCACCACACTAACTAGCTGGTCGAAACTTAATATAGGTCAGCAAAATACGGTGCGCATTAAATGATTATCTCACAGATGAAAGGAAAATAACATTAAAAATTAATCCTCGGTAACTAAAGGGATAGAACTCTCGCCTCCCAATCAGGTGATCCAAGTTCGAATCGTAACGGTGGCTGATTGATACGAATTCTGCCCCCGACTCGTATTAATCACAGTGTTGACGTAAAGTATCCTAAGTGGTAAATAGATCGTGGGTTGGAACTCATCGATTGTTGATCATTGCTGATCATAGGAAGTTTTAGCGGTTTCCCTCTCCTGTAACACAAATCATCCAAAGTTCAGTCAAAAAGTCCTCTACAAGGCTAATTCGCCCTAATGCTTCATCCGGGAATTTCTTTGCCTTCTGAGCTGGGTTCAACATTATAATGTTACGGAGTTGAACATTGAAAGTCGTAAACTCAGAGTTAGGTAGGTTGTTCAGTGCTGGTTATAAAATAAAACTATCTTTAAAAATTTCGAAATAGATAATGTAATTTACAATTAGATTGGACTATCATTGCCTTAAATTTTAATGAAGGATCAAAAGTATATTAAAACATCAACGCTATTAAAATTCATTCGATCAGATAGTTCCAGTCATCTATACCTGTTCGTTAAAAAATTTTAAGCAATCATAACACATCATGTATTAAAAAATCTAGATAAGTTATGTAATTAATACTCACAAAGTATGTAAATCAACTATTAGAATTTTTTTTTTTTTACTTTTCTACCTTTCTTCAACACAAAACACAATCTAAACTAATTCAATGTTTTATAGTTCTTGTAAAATTTTTGGAGCCCTTTCCTGTTTGAGAGATTATTAGAAACATAATATTTGTAACATCTTGTTTTTAGATGTTGTACAAGTAACTTTAGTTTAAAAATTGAATCGTATGAAAAATTCAATCGTATTTAGTTTAAAGTTAAATACATTTATTTTCTTTCTTTAAAAAAAAAATATTATGTGTTACATGCAGATATATCGAAAAACCATTAGAAACTAAACAAGTATAATCTTTTTTATTTAATATGAATAGCATATTTCCATTTTATTTAATAGTAGAATGTAGTATTACGCAAGCAATTTTTATGTGCAAGATGATTACACCAATGTGGGCTCATAAAAAGTGAAATAATGAAAATGTATACACAGTAAGGAAGGATTTCTCAAAATTCAGCTAGAATGTGTCAAAATAACTCCGAAAAAAATAATAATGGAATTTGAAAACCCCATGTATTCAAAATTGAATCAGGGTATACTCATTATTGAGAAAAATGTATGTGAGGGCGAAGAGTTCGTTGGCTAGCACCAAGAATCGAACCAATGACAGCCGAGCTCCAAATAGCATTCTCTAAACTCTTAGTTGTAAACTCCATTCTGTCAAGAGCTATGAACCTTTATTTAGTGGCCGTCGCAACGACAAATCATGACTTACATTCCATTTGCTTAAAAGTTTTTAAGACATAGCAATGTAAGAAAGTGTAAATTAAAATCATTGATCTCCTGACTAAGCTATTGGGACTCTATTTTTTAAAATTGCAACCCTTCGTACCCTTGAAATTCGAAATTAGTATGTCATTGCGGAGATCAGTGTATAAGATTCCACATTCTTTCGACTATGTGGTTAAAGCATACTACTTCAAGTTCCGAGGGCTTTATTCAAATTCTGCCGATAACTAACGAACTTATCTCTCACGCGTTCCTCCCTTCACATCTCTTTTGAGACTGCGCATGCATTTTGTATGAAAATGAGCATATGCTGATTCAATTTTGAAAGCATGTGATTTTCAAATTCGACAATTATTAGCTTCGAAGCCATTTTGACACATTTTCGCTCAATTTTGAAAAATCCTTTTTTACAATGATAATTGAAGTACATGGTGAATCAAAAAAGGCTATCTTGACAATATGCCACGTTCTTGAACTTTTAAGTTGTAATTTTTTGTCAGCGTATATTGTGCGTTTTCTTCCACCTTGTTTGCAACTATATATTTATGAGCTGAAATACTTTAAATGATGAGCAAGTTTTATGTCTTAATATCTGAAAAATAAAGATCCGTTATCCCACAAAATGTTTATATTTTTAAAACTTTAAATTTTTGTTAAAAAAAATAGTCGATGGAAGCAAAAAAATTTTTCAACAAACAAAATGTTATTTTAATATCTATGTAAATTTTTAGAAATTGTTTACAACGTCGTATTATTTATTACAAAATACAACGCAGTTTAAAAACAAAGTTGAGTACAGAGTTCAATTCTTCAGCCAGATTAAGAAATTGTTTATATTCAATTGTATTTTTTAGAAAATAAATTATATTATTCTACATTTCAGCAACAGAGGCTCGTTAAATTATTATTCTATTCAAACGAAAAATGTGACAAAACAAATTCTATAGAGAAACAAGAACTTGTTCTTTACGTTGATTGTTGTAAGCATACAAACGACATTATTAACATAATAACACATTATTATTATTATTATTAATACGTGACTCGTATGCAATGATCGTGTTAGAATTAAATGATTATTAACACTAGACATCTTACAATAATTGTGATATATTTAAATGATCTTATCAACACTATTTGTACCATAGTGGTTTCAAAAAACACTTTATAAATTTTAACTTTAAATTATTATCTAAGTTTAATTATCTCTTTTCAAAGCATTTTTTGACTTTAAGAACTGAAGTTTTTAAATTAATTCGGTTGTATAATTTCCTTACAACTCCTTCTGGATATAGAAATGCGCACACGATATTCCTTTTATCTCTTCCAGGTTTCCAGTTTTAAACAATTTTAAAAGTAAGAACGCTATTTTATAGCATTTTATCGATTTTAGTCACATTAATGACGATTTCAGTTGAAACTGGAAATACGGAAGCTGTTGCATAACTTTAATATTCTCTCGGTTTCAGCCATGTTGCTTTTTGGTGCAGATCATTGCAGCAACTTACACTTATTCTAAAAAGTTCAATAACACAGCTGCTTTTCAATAGTATGCATTTTATCCACAAATATATTGTTTTAAATATTTGTGCTTAACTCTGAATTTGAAATTTTTTCAGCCTTGACAATTATTTTATTTTAACTGTAAACGTGTCGAAAGCACCTTTTGATCGAAATAGGCATTCACAAAACCGTGGTAAAAATAGTGTTAAAAATGTAGTTCTGAGAAAGCACTAAAACTAGGGATTTAGTTTTCGATATGATTTTTTAAAAATTTTTAACTTCGATACATGGTATATCTATAGTCGTAGAACTTTAGAAGTACTATATTTTAGACTATGCCAAGCTGCTGGGATACTTTTCAAGTGAAAATTCATGATGTTTTAATCTCGAAACCATCCAGTAATGATCTTCAATAAGTATTTTCTTGCGTGTCACAGAATCGTCTGCCACTTCGTAATAACTTGAAATATCGTTTGCGATGATGTGTGTATCATTCCTTCGCATGCATATGCTTGCAAAAATTGCCACACCTTTCTACCTACGAATATTTCATAACCCCCTGTCCGTAGGAAAGGTGTACCATTTGAGGGATGTCGCCCGTCAGAAAAGTCCAAGATATCTATCTCCGAACAGAATTTGCCGAACCGTGAAATTCGGACTCCACCCGACACATCATCCGTCATCGGAATTCTGCAGAACAGAATGGCAACGACGAGAAACGTTTTTCGTCAAATGGTGTGGGCGTGGTTAACAGACACGGTATGGCGCACACAATTAATTAATTTTATAAATAATCAAGATGCTTGCATTTAATCAGTCGTAGAACAGACATCATATCTGCAACTTTCTACCTGAATGTCTGCTTTAAAGTGGACAACTGCCTTAACATGTCATGATCTTATAAGTAAATTAGAAATGATGAATTATTGAAGGCATCATCAAATTTCAGATTACATTATAACACGATTTAAGCGCATTTGCTGAAACTAAACAACTCAGATAGACTTTATTTTTAATTTTTCTTTTTAATTTCAGCTTGAACATTTCAAATTCAAACAGTAAGGAAACAAAACCCTTTTTGATTTGCCAACTATTTTTTTAATATCAGTGATAAAAATTTGCTAATTAAGTTTTCTTAGATTTCATTTCTTCGTCAACTGAATTTAGCCCTCTCACTCTAACTTTAAACTATTAAATTAATTAAAATACAACACTTAATAAATTTCATTTTACAAAAGGAAATTATTTTATCAGTAATTTTTACTTTACTAACGAATTTTATTTTACAAAAAAGTACTTACAAAAAAGCTTTATTTTAAATTTTAATTTAACTTCAACTATTAAAAAAACCCATTACGGATGATGAGATCTCTCGTGAATTTGAAGCACTTAATGAATATGAAGTAACCAGCTTTCCGTATTTTAACAGAATTTGAAGCACCAGCTTATTGAAGCCTCAATGAAAATGAGGTTACCGTCAGCTTTCTGTATTTTTAGTGAATTTGAAACACCAGCTTTTTGAAATCTTAGTGAATACGAAGTAGCCAGCAGTCTGTATTTTTAGTGAATTTGTAACAATGGTCTCTTACACAATGTCTTGTTAAAACGAGATGTAATTACAACCTTGTGAAAAGTGCAATGAAACTTCTAACTTTATTATACCTTTTTTATGGTGAAAAATTAAGTTGTGAACAAAAAAATATAATTGTTATTTAGGTATACTCTTTGGAAATTTGAGAAAAATACTCTATTCAAGTTTCTGACTATTTACAATTTTTGGAATGGATACTTTCATAAGATTTTTTAATCGATTGGTTGTCACAATGTGAAGAGAAGAAAAAAAATTCCCCCTATTCAAAGTATTAAAATTAGTTTAGTTAATCATAATTGCCTCATTTGTTTGGATATTTTTCTCAAATAAAAAATGCACTCATTTACTTTTTAAATATTATTAAATAAGTTGTAATTGTTGCTAAATTGTCCTCATCCCCCTTTGAGCTGAGAAAATAAAAAAAGCCTGTAGCTTGAAGAATTAATACGTAAAATGTTTTAAGAGAAATAATCCTTTTTATGAGGACAATGATAGCGTTATTATTTTTTACAAATGAGCGACAATTCCATTTATGTTACTGTGAATGACCGAAATCGGTGGCTGTTGACCATCACACAGTCACTTTAGCAAATGTCCGAAATATATATTTGGTCTAGTTAAATACCTCTGCCCCTTTATACATTTGCCCGGTATGGCCTACATGAATGTTTTCAAGGTTCAGTGCCCAGTATATATTTTCCCTGTATGCCCTACATCAATGTTTTTTTTAGGTCAAGTGCCATTTCCTAGTATGCATTTAACCAGTACTCCGAACACTGATATTTCTCCTAATCTATCATCAGCAGATATTAAAATATCAAATAAATATAATAATATCAACGAATAAATTAATATCAAGGCGGATGTAACAAATATTTTGGATGTTCACCGTCGAAAGTCGACATTCTCTTTATTTCCGTCCTTCACGGTAACATATGTTATATACAAACTATTATGAATTCGAAATATAAAAGCTAAATTTCACTGTGACCACATGAGATAAAATAATATAATATTTAATTAATGTAGAGCTTTGTAGTTATTGAATAATTGCTTATGTAATTTATTTTCGAAATTTATTACAATTAAATACAAACTAATTTCCATTATAAATATATAGTCATGCAAACGTACATTTCCCTCAGTCAGTTAATTTTAAATCACATAACTAGTTAAATTCAAAAATTGTAAGTTGATTTGAACAAAATTAATGTTTCCCTGATGGAACTTGCGTCTAAAAGCAAAAAAAGTAAATTTTATTTAATCGATATTCAATTTCTAAATTTTACTATTCATTTGGTACTCCCAGCACCAGCATGTCTTAACTTTTTCTAGAATATATATCTAGGATATATGTATAGGATAAGTATTTAGGTTGTCCTTGCTTAATTTAGCTATTGAGTCTTATAATTAGAGATATTCAGTTTCTTTTTTTCATTTTTTTTTATCAAAAATTACCTACATGATCTACGACGTAATTATAAAGTTTACCACAAATAGAATTTGAAACAGTTTTGCCCAGCATATATGGTGACACCAAATGAAACATAACAGTTTAAACATTTTCTTCTTTCGCTTCCCACGCTTTAGAAAAAAAAAATAACAATGAATATTTTAGTCCTTGAATATTTTAATTTATTTTGTCCTTGCTTAATTTAGCTATTGGGTCTTATAATTAGAGATATTCAGTTTTTTTTTTTTTTTTTTAAATTACCTACATGATCGACGACGTAATTATGAAGTTTACCACAAATGGAGTTTGAAATACTTTTGCTCAGCATATATTGTGACACTATATAAAACATAACAGTATAAATATTTTCTTCTTTTCCTTCCCACGCTTTAGAGGAAAAAAAAAAACAATAATGAATATTTTAGAACTGTAATAAGACCATGAATATATTTTTAAATTGAGCACTGCTTCTGAACAAAAGAGTAACAAAATATTCCAGATTTAAATGCAAAACGCTGAAATAACATTTTTCTGAAGAGGGCAGTCACACCCTTTTTTAATTCAAAAGTGTTACCCTTAGGGGAGGAGAACTTGTTGACATTGCTGCTCTATGCACAGATTACAAAGCAAAGATATCTAGAAGTGTAAAAAGGGGTTTTCTATGACAGTAGTACCTGCCGCCTCCTCAAAAGACTGGATTTAAAGTGTTAACTGTAGGGTTCTCAACCCTCATTTAACCCGTCGCAGGGATGGGACTAATCTCGAAACTACAGCACTCTTGGTCACGTGCGGCCCATGATGGAAACTATCGACCTTAATCTGCCCCCAAGGATGAGAATTTTTTTTACTCCCCTTTTTGACAATCGAATATTTCGATAAAAGGCTTTTCTTTATACATTACGTGTTTGAATGTTGATTATATAAAATCAAACCAAATTTTGAATCCCTTTGAAATGTAAATCTTTTAAGATTTCTCAAATGCAAATAAAGAAATTACCCTACATACAAGTATTGTTTCTCTAGCAACAATTGAATTATTAAATTATATATTTCTTAATATAAATTAAGCTTAGAATTTTTATGGTTCAATTTAATTACACCAACTTTAAAACCTACCTGTACACTGTAAAAATTTGGGCAAAAAGCACTGACACATGTGTCAGTGCTCTTTACCATAAATCCAATTTTACTGTAAAAAATCTAATATGGCATACTGTAAAATCACTGCAATTAAGTAAACATTAGTAACACAGTAAACAAATAAAAGATACGATATAAATCTTTACGTTAAAATGAATATTGCGTTGTAATAAATTTTACAGATGCTACACTCTCTTTACCAATATTTTATATCGTAATTTTATGCAGAATTTTTGACAGCGCATCACTTCTGTACAAGTTATTATCAATACAATATGCTGAGGAATTATTATAATGTTTAAAATAGGTATTATGTGATTTTTTTTTTATTTGTTTCTTATTTCTCTATTGCGTCTACTATTCTCTATTCTCGACTATTGTCAATGAAAATCAATGTCAAAAAAGTGGTTTTTACCAAAACGAAGTATAAAAAATCAAATTAATTGAACTTAACCTTTTTTGATTATTTTTAATTATTAATTACAAATATGAAACTCTTTTTAGGATTTTGCAGGGTATTTTAATTACTTCTCATTTTGATTTTAAAATAAAATTCACTAAAATTCAAATCATAAGATATTTACAAGTCGTAAAACTGTTCAAAAGCTTACATGAATGGAATTTCTTACTTTTCTTATCATTTTTCATAGCAATTGCAAAAAAATAATCTGAAAACATCCTTCTTTACATGTTGTCCAATATTTTGTATGTTGGATCTCAAGTGGTTAAGAAGAATATTTCGAAAGCAATAATTTAAAATATTTAATTTGTTCAAACATATTTCGGAAGCATTTCCAGAAAAATTATCTGCATGAGCCTCATGGTAATGGAGTAAATTATATCGAGGTTAAAATTTATTCATTTTTAAAACACTCGAAAATCATCTTTAAATAATTTATATGTTTTAGTTTAAGTTAGAGCCCTAAGTTTTCAATTTTTTTTTCTTCTTTTTTATCAGTAAATCGGAGAAACAACATAAATAAAGCACAAATGAAAGTACTACTATAGTTTCCATTCTATAGACAATAAACACCAGAGCACAGTTGAGAAGTAAAGATATAAGCCCGTGCAAAGTGATTTAACCTGTAGGGCCAGAGGAACAAGTTTGAAGAAGAAGAAGGATGAAAAGAAGGATGATAAGAAACATATGAGAGAATATTTGGTGGGAATTCCAAGGTGCAAACTATTAAATTAGAATAGATTTCCAAACATTGGGAAACGAGGATATAATAGGAAGATCATTCCTAAATTATTCAAAATTTTCAAAATACGGAATGATTCCCAGAAATCAAGTTCGGTAGATGAAGATTAGTGTTGAATGATTTTATCAGAAGAAAACTCAAACCTGTGATTAGAATTCCAACTACATAGGGCGACAGAGGATTTGTTAATATCCTGATTTTGGATACATCTACCCTGTTCTTTAAGTCGAAGTTTTAGAGTACGTTCAGTTTACCAGACTTAAGGCTGGTAAAATTTAGTTCATTTACAGGGAAAAAATGTTTATTGTTAATCTGTTAGTCTACAAAACACAAAGTATACCCAGTTTTTTTTTCCTTAATATTAACGATTGATCAATGTAAAAAATTGTGAGATCAAATAGAATTTTCTTCTTGCAGAAACTATTATGTTTTATTTTAAAAAGTAGAAAAATTTTGAGAATCCTCACACAAAATCTCTAAAAACCAATAACTTAATTTATGTAAAACCATAAAAAATATGGGTATAATTTTACAATTGCATTAGCTGAATATTAATTAATAATTTAACATAGCCAAAAAAAAGACGATTTTTCCTTAGCTCCGAAAAACTTTTTTCAAACCAAACCTAAAAATGAAAAACTAACCAAATGTTCAACGTTGTCGATAACTTTGTTCACTTGGGAAAATAGATGCCTTAGCAGAATAAAGAAAGTCAATCAATCCATAAAGTCAAATTTAATCGAAAGAAAAACAAATATTCCGCTATTTAAAATTCTTGCAAAACAAATTTTAACATCAGGATGTTAGATTGAAATATAACTCGGGAACGGAGAAGAAAAAAAACATCAACAAAATTTTGGTTAATAAAACCAAAGTATATCGTATTTAAACCACTTGTGTGGCCCTCTTTTCCGATCATGCGGTAATGCTTTACCAGAAATTCTGGTTTTTTAAAATTATAGTACTTATTACCACACATTTAATGAAAAATACAAAACTGAAAAGTAAATTCAACCGAATAAATGATTTTTATACCCTGCTCTAATGTACCATGATAAAATTTTCAAATTTTACCACGACTTATGAAATTATATTTTACAGTTAAATTTTCTCGAAGTCATTACCAAACTTAACCATCCTTTTTTGTTCATTGTGCCGATGAGAATACATTAGATGTCTTGTGCATGGTCTTAATGATCCCATTTAGAGCTATGTCGCTCATTTAAAGAGCCTCTTCTTATCAACGCTAAATAAACTTCAATGCCAGATCAACTTACACTAGAAGAAACGATTTGAATTTTTGATTCACAAATTTCTCAATCAATCCATCTCAAATTTGATTCACAAATTTGAGGGTGTTAGATGGCTTATAAAAAAGTTTTTTGGACCATAACTGGTGAACACACTACAGAAAATAGATACTCAAATTTCATGAAACTTTCTTCGTTTCTGCTGAAACTGTTTCCTAGTATATGCTCCGAGTAAAAATTTCGTCAAAAATGACTACCCAATTATCATAACTTCTTCAAAGAAACGAATTTCGTCAAAATTAAAAAAAATATTTCGTCATTCTATTTACTCCAGTTTGCAGATAAGCGGGGGAGTCATCCCCTTTGCAGAGGATTAAAATTGTGATGGCATGTTTTCGGATTATCCACAGGGATGTTTCCCAGACCGTCTCCCATAGCCCATTGTGCAGCTCTAGTGCGATGTAAATAAACTAACTACCTATAGTTTGTCTACGGTAAGAACTCCCCCCGCCACAAAGTCTGAGGCCGTCTGCTGCTATGGAAACAAGAATAGCGCATTTCAGGGAGGGTAGCTTCTCTTTACTCTAGGGCTAGCACAAAAGAATGAAGAAAAAGATTTCCAACCCGAGCCAAAACCTGTCCTAAACAGTGACCCCACACCATTACTTGAAATAGTTATACCTCGTTACCATAGTCACCGCCACGGGTCCAGACAAACGACTAGGGGAGTTCTTACTTAGGGAGTTCTTCGTTTACTTTTTTTATACATACATATTTCCTCCAACCCTCCCCCCCCCTCAAAAAAAAACTCTTAGCACCTAATATATCTAACTTTTCTATTAGTCACTTTATCGTGGGCACCGTAAAACACCAAACTACACAAGAAAAACTGATAGAACAGAGAGATAAATTACACCCATGCCTCGTGTTACAACCCGGGCTCTTCCTGGTACAGACTCAAGACCAACTCCTTGACCAACATACAACCGGTCGGCTTTATCGTCACTTTATTTTAGATTGTCTAGTTTTCATTCTGGTAAATAATTTCCCAGAATGCACTACGATGATGTTCCGTACTTGAATAAACATTTTCGTTATATATTTGAGAGTTCATGTTTCGTTACAAATCACGTGATTTCGTGACAACGTATGACTCTCAAAATGAACGGAATACGGCTCAAGGATTACTGAATCGTCTAATGTGAGAGTTTTATTTCTGCGAGTGCACATGCCGAATTGTAAAAGCCTAGTCTGTAAAAACCTTATTGAGAAGGCCCGGATCCACCTCGGACTATTTAGTAAATGCAGAAAATGAAGGCTTGATACGCGTCACTATTGATGAAATTCAAAAGAAATAGGGTACAATTTCTGAAGAAAGAAAAAATAGATTCAACCTTGAACGACAATATCAAACAAATTTTCTGAAACCTTAGTAGGATTTTAAACTGAATAGTACCTTAGTAGGATTTAAAATTTAATAGGACTTAATAGGATTGTGCTTCAGCCATGAACCAAGTTGAACCATGATATCGCATAATCAGATTTAAAAATGCTAAGATTGAGCATTAAGAAAAGAATCCGCAGTGTTTGTCTCTCGTCATTTCTAACACAACTTTATTTACTTACCCTTAACGATTCCTGTAAGGAAATTATTCGCATGCGCTGTGAGGTCAAAATACCGTAATGCTATGCAAAATCTCCCAAATATGCTTGTTCCAAATATATGAACAATTTGGAACAAGCTGAATATATCAACAGTATGTATGTTCCCATATATATGAACAGTAGGATATATGTTCCCAAATATATGAACAGTTTGGAATCTTATTAAGGTAGCAATGAATTTGAAAGATGTTAAGATTCAACTCAATTCATTCCAAAATTTATAACAGTGTTTCTAAAAGCAATTTATGGGAATTTTGTAAAAAGTAGAGTAGTATGGCATGACCAGAAAAGTAATTTTGTAAAGATGAATTTCTTTTTAATATGTATATTGACATGATTTTTTTTTAATGCAAAAATGTGAAATGAATCGAAATTATTTGCGAAATGCAAAATTTATAATAATTTATAATAACTATATCTGTTTTTTTTTGTTTTTTTTTTAAAGATCTTTCAATCTTTTTTAAAATTTTAATATTTTGAACACTATTTAACCGTTTTCTTTTGATAAAATCTTTTGATTCTTTTGATAAAAAATATTTTGATAAAATCGATACAAATTTATATTTTGAAACATTTTTATCAGAATTTTTGTATACTTTATATTTGTTTCTTTTATTTGATTTTCAGGTATAAAATTCATTATAGCAGAAGTACTTTTTATTCACAATCCTGCTTTCAATGACAAAAAATGTTTGCCTCATAATATTCTATTATCCCTCAAATTTTGTCACTCTGGTATTGAATACAAATGAATGATATCCACATTGTATGGGGAAAAAATTTATTACAAAATTTAAAAGATCGTCCTCTTCATTATTACGAACAAAACCCAAAATGTTCTAAAAGAATACTAGTTCAGCATAGATCCCCGCAAATCCTTATCAGCCAGGAATGCCTGAATATCTCCAGCCGAAACCAGTTCTAACACAGATACATTATGAGCAAAGGAACAGAGATTTATGAGATGAATAGATATGAGATATGAGCAAATGTATGTTCTACACTTAAGATTATTTCTTTTTACTTGTTTTTCTAGATTTCAGATGAGGGAAAGAAAAGCACACATATATTAAAAGAAACAACAAAAAAATACAACTTGCTCATTATAAGCTCTAATGTTAATTAGAGATCTTATAACTTTTTTTAAAGATTTCAAATCCGATTTTTTTTTTTTTTAATCAGTACATCTAATTATGTCAGTTTTTCTTCACAGAGTTTTTGGTATAAATGTTTAGACACCTTGCTAATCATTATGTCTTTTTAAAAATAAGAAACTATTGTATTTGATTTGAAATGTTATGCAGTTGTATCTAGCTTAAAGTATCTAGTTTAAGCAAAAAAGGCAGTTGTATCTAGCATAAGCAGCAAAAAAAATTTGAAAAAATATAAATAAATAAATAAAATAAAATTAATGCTTCATAGAAGAGAAATAAGCAAACTTATTTTTTGCTTGTTCGTTCATCTATTTTTATCGACTACTTATTATAAAATATTTTATAATATACACTATCTGGAAGAAAGTGACGGGACAACTGTAAAGTTTGGTGGAGGAGGATTGATGGTATGGGCCTGTTTCTCCTGGTATGGGGCTGGCCCACTGGTGAAGGTTGATGGTATGATGAATGCCGATGGATACTGTGATATTCTCGACAATCATGTCCTTCCTACCTTGTGGGCAACGTACTGTATGGATCATTGCTTGTATCAAGATGGCAACGCAAGATCCCATGTTGCAAGGAGGACTACACATGGAGTGGCCGGCGCAGAGCCCTGATCTTAACCCATCTGAATATCTCTGGGACGAATTGGGCTGTCGGTTGAGAGTCTGCACCCAAAAGCAAGTATGAACTATGGAACTTCCTGTTAAACATTTGGAAGGAAATTCCTCTTGCCACTGTGGCTAATTTAGTGGAAAGCATGCCCAGAAGGGTTGCAGCTGTGATCGCAGCCAAAGGAGGCCCTACCTCCTATTAATTTTAATAAATATGAGTTTATGTCGTTATAGTGTCGTGTTCCGTCACTTTCTTCCAAATAGTGTATGCCAAAGTTTATGTATTGTTTTTTTGGCTTTTGTTACAATGTCAAGTAACAGATCTGTGATTTTAGAATTGTTTAAACAAGGAAAACCGCAGTTTGAATTCACTCATTTGATCTGTACACAATCGTTTCAAACAAAATTTTGGATTCTGTCAAGCAATCACTTCAGCGAGAATGGGATATTTATAGTTCATTGCTGAAATTGTCAATAAGCGTTTTCGCCTCTGCGTCGCTGCAAAAGGTTGACTCTTTGAAACCAATTCAATTAATTTTTTTAGTAAAACTCTATTCTTATAATTATTTCTTATATTTTGCTGATTTAATTATTTTCTAAGGTAGCTTTAAATATTGTATGGTCGGATTTTGTTTATTTATTTATTTTGCACCCTGTAATTACATTTTTTCAAAAATCTAGCTTCAAATTTCATTCCAGTTCGAAGCATAATACCATCATGTCTATTTGAAATTTGAAGCTACTGTAACTACTTTTTTGATATAGTATTATACCAAATTTCATTTTTCACACTATACTGTCTATAGTTTCACATATGAGATTGTTGTATTCATAAGTTTTAAACCTCATGTTAATCCGTCTAGTTTGATGATAATGTGAAGTGTCATGATATTCTATCTAAATTGAAGCATGTTAGTATTACATAGAAATAAAATTTAATGATATTCTATCTAGTGTGAAATATGATCATACTATTGTATATGATTTGAATTATGCTATTCTATTTATTGTTTAATATATGAGACTATTGTATTTACATGAAATGTCATGTTGTTCTCTCTAGTTTAAATAAATGTAAGTGGTAAACTATAATTTATGATAATGTTAATATAAAAGTTGCCTCTTGCAAGAAATTTTAAAACTTTATAAAAAAATACTCAACGTACTTAAGCTAAAATATTAGTGATGGGAGCTATTTGCAGCGTCTTTTTCCATTCAATGCAGATATAAGGTTTANATAACTATATATGTTTGTTTTTTTAAATCTTTCAATCTTTTTTGTATCCTTTATATTTGTTTCTTTTATTTGATTTTCAGGTATAAAATTCATTATATCAGTAGCACTTTTTATTCACGATCTTGTGTTCAATGGCAAAAAGTGTTTGCCTCGTAATATTCTATTATCCCTCAAATTTATCACTCTGGTATTGAATACAAATAGATCATAAAAAATGTATTACAAAATTTAAGAGATCTTTCTCTTCATTATTACGAACAAAACCCAAAATGTTCTAAAAGAATACCAGTTCAGCATAGATCCCCGCAAATCCTTATCAGCCAGGAATGCCTGAATATCTCCAGCCGAAACCAGTTCTAACACAGATACATTATGAGCAAAGGAACAGAGATTTATGAGATGAACAGATATGAGATATGAGCAAATGTATGTTCTACACTTAAGATTATTTCTTTTCACTTGTATTTCTAGATTTCAAATGAGGGAAAGAAAAGCACACATTTATTAAAAGAAGCAGCAAAAAAATACAATTTGCTCATTATAAGTTCTAATGTTAATTAAAGATCTTATAATTTTTTTAAAGATTTCAAATCCGATTTTTTTTTCTATACATCTAATTATGTCAGTTTTTCTCCACTGAGTTTTTGGTATAAATGTTTAGACGCCTTACTAATCATTATGTCTTTTTAAAAATAAGAAATATTGTATTTGATTCGAAATGTTATGCAGTTGTATCTAGCCTAAAGTATCTAGTTTAAGCAAAAAAGGCAGTTGCATCTAAAGCAACAAAAAAAAAATTAATTAATAAAATTAATGCTTTATGGAAGAGAAATTAACCAACTTCTTTCTTATTTGTTTGTTCATTTATTTTTGTCGACTACTTATTATAAAATATTTTAATATGTCTTAGTTTACCGTCATGTGGGGCTACTTTGTGCAAATTCGAAATTGGCACTTTTCAAGTGCTGCTATTCAGTATTATGTTTTTTTCACGTTAAAAATGTGTGGAATTTGAAGATAGAAGTCTCCTCTATTACTACAAAACATTTTTCGAATTTTAAAACAATCTCAGAGTGTGTTTCGTTCATCCAATGTCAACAACTTTCCGAGAACGTCGGAAGTCGAAAAGTGTGCGCGGAAGCTTTAGCTGTGAAATGCAAAGACGTTGATAAAACAATTGTCGCAGGTGCAAAATATTTTATTTATATATAAATAAACAATTATATCATGTTAGTGTTAAAAAAAATAGAAAATTAATAACAAATAAACGGAAAATGAAAAAAAAATGCACTGGGGGCCCCACTTGGGGGCTACTTTGTGTAAGGTATGTTTTGACTCATTATTTGTAAATATTACATGCAAATAATGCCCATATTGATCAAATTCATTCGTCTGAGTCCAGTTATAAATATAATATCGATAAATTTTACTAAAGTTTGAATTAACATAGTTTTTTTACATGTCAAAGTTCAGAAACTGCGAAATCCTGCACAAAGTAGCCCCACATGACGGTATGTATTGTTTTTTGGCTTTTGTTACAATGTCAAGTAAGAGATCTGTGATTTTAGAATTGCTTAAACAAGAAAAACCGCAGTTTGAAATCGTTGCAAACAAAATTTTGGATTCTTTAAAGCAATCGTTTCAGCGAGAATGGGATATTTATAGTCCATTGCTGAAAATTTCAATAAACGTTTTCGCCTCTGCGTCGCTGCAAAAGATTGGCTCCTTGAAATCAATTCAATTTATTTTTTAGTAAAACACCATTCTTATAATTATTTGTTATATTTTGCTAATTTATTTATTTTCTAAGGTCACATTAAATATTCTTTGGCCGGATTTTATTTATTTATTTATTTTGCACCCTGTAATTATTTATTTTTTTTAAATTTATCTAACTTCAAATTTAATTCCAGTTCGAAGAATAATACCATCATGTCTGTTAGAAATTTAAAGCTATTGTAACTACTTTTTGATATAGTATTATGCCAAATTTCAATTTTCACACTACTCTGTCTATAATTTCAGGTATGGGATTGTTGTATTCATATCTCCAATAGATAATATAGAAAAAATATTTAAGTTTTAAACGTCATGTTAATCCGTCTAGAGTTATGCTATTATATTAGTGTCATGATATTTTATCTAATTTGAAGCATGCTAGTATTACATAGAAATAAAATTTAATGATATTCAATCTAGTGTGAAATACGATCATACTATTGTATCTGATTTGAAATATGCTATTCTATTTATTGTTTAAGATATGAGACTATTGTATTTATGTGAAATGTCATGTTGTTCTCTCGAGTTTAAATATATATAAATATGGTAACTATAATGTATGATAATGTTAATATAAAAGTTGCCTCTTTGCAAGAAATATTTATATTAATTTTAAAACTTTATAAAAATACGCAATTTACTTAAGCAAAAATAGTAGGGATGGGAGCTATTTGTGGTGTCTTTTTCCATTCAATGCAGACATTTGTTTCGAAATTAGTTTCGCTAAAATATTATCCACGAAAGTTGTGTTAACCTTATGTGCAACTCAGAAGATCTCCCATCTCCTGAATTAAGTTCAAAAGATTAATGATGTTAAATGCCTCAAATGCAAATCAAATTACAGACAGTGATACAATGAAAATCAATGAATTTCTCTCAAGAATTAACTATATATATATAAAAAGCTGACCCAATTTTGAGTTTACGTTTACGAAATTTTAACTCCGTAGCCTAGTAATTTTGAACCCAATCCAGAAGACAAGGAAACTCCTGGATCAAGTATACGGAGAAATTTGCTTTCATGGAAGATTTTTTAATGGAACTAACCCTCATTTTTGTTACATAGAAAGGAAAACCGCGGAAACTTCCCATGATTAGCCTAACGACATGGAGGCCCCAATTCATGATCCATTTACCATTGAGAATATTTTACGTCAGAGTGTGGTCGGTGCGAGCCGGGTGCGGAAATCGCATCGATCAGCCATCGTCATTGGACGGCATGCGTTCTATCCCAGGAGTCACGGCTGCTCATAACATTATAATTAACGAAAATGGCAATGCAGATTCAACTTAAAAGTCAAATTATTTTAAACTATTAATTTATTTGTTTTGGGTTGATTTGATCAAATACTATTACTTTTGAAAAAGACAGATCATTTACACTTCTTGAAGACGCATATCTTTCTTTTATAACTGAGTAAAATCAATGGCTTCAATCTCCTCTCCCCTTTCATGTAGCCCAAAAGTTCCGCGTATCACTTAAGCAAAAAATCTGAATAGTTGAAATTATGCAAAATAGTAAATCGTAATTAGCTTCACGGATTCAAATCTCTGATTGTAGATTAAACTTCAAATTCAGTGATAAAGATCAAGAACAAGAAATGAATCGGTGACTGAATAGAATAATGTTGCCATTTATTGAAACTTTTATCGAATTTTTTAACATTTTTTAAATCAATGGTAATATAAAGCTTTTATTTAACAACAATTTATCTTCTCGTATACAACCTTTATTATAGGATTCTTGTTTTTCTTTTATTTAATTTATAAGTTTTTAGTAATTTTTCTGTTTGCATAAATGAAACTAGAGTTTAAAGGAAATGATCATAAGTTTTTAGTTCGATGTGTTTTGCTTAGAGCGTCTTAGCTTAAAAAGGTAGTTTTAGGTATTAATTGCGTAACCTGAAAGTTGTATAATAAATATTTGTGTACTTTCCATTTTCAATCCAATGACTACAATTCGAAATTAAATTAAAGCAACAAAAACTGAAATCAAAACCCTGTGCTTAGATAGCGCAAAATAAATACAAAAATTCCCTATAACGTATCAAAAGAGAAAGTGGTTCTTTCGACTATGATCAAGTTCTTAGGTGGAAAAGTCTGCATTTATGATAGTGATGTACGAAATTCAAATAGGAGTGAAAGAAAAAGAAGGCATCTTTACAAATACCGTCGCCAAATTCTCTCATTCTATAGAATGAGATTTATACATTCCCGCATACATCTGGAAATCCCGGGCATCAATACCAAATACATTTATACTTCCTCAACAGAGGAACTGGAAGATCGATGTCCCGAGCATCACGGGAACAGATAGCAACGTCATGTTGACTGATGCGACTAAGACTGACCCCGCCTACTGACGTCATCTGTCACGCAGTTGGTCAGAGACAAATGACGTTGCCGCATAATAATGAATGAACCAAGCGGCCATCTTGGAGCATAGCAGCCATCTTGATGGATTAAAGTCGGCTTTCAGGCGTAATTTAGATGTCATTTATTCGAGTTTCAGAAATTAGATAAGCTTATTGCGAGCCGCAAATAAGTTTGAGTTGAGTCGGAAAATCGGGTGAATAAAAAAGAAAAAAAACTCTGTAATAATAATAAAATAAACTCTAAATGGGCAAAACAAAGAATACTTTTGTGAGTTAAAGCGTAAGAGGATATCAGATTAAAATTTCTTCCATGAAAGCTTTTCAAGCTGAAAGCACTTATTTAATTATCTTTGCGTTATTTTGATTTCCGTTTCGTTTGTGACACTGATAGTTATGGCTATTGATTTTAATTACTTTCTTAACATAAAAGAAATTTGAAGTAATTATGAAATATGTTCCGGGAACAACTTTTGTTCAAAATAATTGGTTAAATTTTCTGGATGCATTTGTAATGAAAGGAAAAATCATAAGAAATAATTAATCTTCACACTTGAACTAATTAATGACTTTCACCATAATGGAATAATAATTAATATTCTACTTATGAAAAGTGTAGTTAGAAGCTTTAGAAGATCTGAAATTTACACAGACTTTTTAATGTCATTAAATTTGTTATCAAGGATCTAATTCGGGACAGATAGTAAAAAATAATGCTCATCTAGAAATTTTCTAAATTTAACCCCCCACCCCACCCCCATTTTATGCAGCATGCACAAATAATTGATATGAGTAAGGAATCAATCAATCAAAAAATGAATGTCTTGAAATCTAATCGTGTTTGCATGTAAACATTTACATTATGAAATTATCATCATAATCAAATTACAGTCGTAGTTATGATTAAAAGAAGACAAGACTACTTCAACAAATTTCACTTTTAATGCTTAGTTTCATGTTGAAAAAAATATTTTTCTTAAGAAGGTTTTATGTTTTAAATAGCTATCATAAATAATCAACTAAAAAGGGACATAGTAATAATGACTTCTGATTACTTTTGGTCGCTACTTATGTTCACAGGAAACTCTTATTCGTATAACTTATTAATACGCACCTTATGATTACTTATACTCATAAGTGTTTAAGTAGTAGTACAATAGCAGACTATCCCTTTACATTCATACAACTACTGAATCATTCGAACTCGTTCTGGGTAGCAGAGTTGGACAAAAATATAATTGATTGCAGATAAGGAATCAAACAATCAGGTAATCAATTACAATCGCAATCGTGAGTACAACTATTTATACTTTTAATCATAGTTGCAGTCATTATTGCAAGATGTAAACTTTAACTACGAGATTATAATAATATTGTTTTACTTTCGACATAACAGTCTCATATTTCTGAGCATGAAATATAGTTTTATGTTGAAAAAATACATTTGATAAGAAGTCTTAACATTGGAAATTACTGTGAATAATCACGTAATCAGTGTAGCATTAATCGCAACTTATGATTACTCGTAGTCGTATCCCTTGGCTATGATTACAAGAGATTTTTATATGTATTATATATTTATACGTATTTATGATTACTTATTAACATAAGAAAAATACGGATTCTTGACGCAACGGTAAACTGTTCCATGAATTCACGTTCTACTCGAGAGACTTGGGCAAAAATATAATTAATTTCAAATAAGGATAAATTAATTAAGTGATCAATTGCTTGTAATCGTCATTACAAATAAACATAGTTTTGATTATTATTGTGATTGTAATTACAAAACCTTGTGTGATCGTAAGCTACCGTTACAAAAACTTGTCAATGAAATGTCAAAGTTGTACATTTTAAAAAACATTTTTTGCTTGCCTTTCAAACTAAAATAAAATAGTTTGATGCCGATGAGAATTCCTTTGACAGAAATATTAGTATTTTTAGCACAATCTGAAAAAAATAAATGTAAATACAATTTCGGCTTATGGTTTCATAAAATACCTATCTATTACCTTATGACTTGAACAATCAAAATTCGTAGTTATAAAATTACTTGATAATATATGACATTTTGATATCATAGACCATGGATTACATAAATACGTATAATCTCGAGTAGAATATTCTTTAATCATGATTACCTATAATAAGTATTAGAAATAGTTGATTATTATGAAATAGTTATCAATTAGAATTGTAATAATTTTTAGTAATCAACGCCCAAACTCGTATTTTTAGACAACATTTTCAAACTGGTTGATATAACTAACCAATGAAGAAATTACCGCTAAATTTCCAAAAAATTGCAGTTAACGTTTTCATACCAAAAAAGTAATGAAAATGATTCATTTTGTTTAAATGAAATGTATGTTAGAGCACAATATATGCCTTTTTCTTTTGAAATTTACAATTTTACTACTTTGCCATTTTTTATTTCTGTTATTTTTGGTTTTTGTTCAACACGAAAATTACAGGCTTATAATATTAAGAAATTGTAGCATTTTTATGCTTTGGCTATTTATCAAAGACACCTTGTCAATCATACGAGGAAGGGCTTCTTTTTTTTCATCAAATGAACTACAGCCTACTACATGCCAAAGCAATCTCAATAAGCTTCCTCCAACGAATCGGATCCGGTTAATTGATAAAACAACTATTATTTTTGATGAAAAAGAAAAAGATTTATAACTATTATTTGAGCCGTGGCGGCTCAGGGGATAGAGCGTTTGCCTTCGAATGAGGTGAACCTGGTTCGAATCCCAGCGATGGCTGGTCGATACGAATTCCGCATCCGGCTTGCACCGACCACAGTGCTAACGTGAAATATCCTTAGTGGTAGACGGATCGTGGGTTAGAGTCCCCTTACCATCTGGCAACGGGTGGTTTTCGTTGTTTTTATCACCATGTAACGCAAGTGCAGGTTAGTTTGATTAAAAAGTCCTTCACGACGGCAAATTTCTCCAAATACTTGATCCAGGAGTTTCCTTGTCTTCTGTATTGGGTTCAAAATTACAAGGCTACGGAGTTGAACAATAATAGTAGTAAACCCGACGACTGGGACCGGCTGTTCAACGACGGTTATAAAATAAAATAAAATATAACTATTATTTAAAACACCAACATGTGCACCAAAACGAAAAGAATTCCTCGCCAGTCTTCAATAACTAAAAATAAAGAAGAAAAAAAAACATATTTTCTCTGATATATACTGTAGTTCTTCTTAACAACGATTAATCTCTATTTTTCAATTATTTGAGTTGGGAAGGAGTTCAAAGTAACAACTTCAATTCTCTGTAACAGTAAATTTTACTGGTGTGACCGTTTAATAATGCGTTTGATCGAATAATTCGTGGTATATATATATATATATATATATATATATATATCAATACTTCGGCGAA
>NC_092205.1:13862411-13937983 GCF_043381705.1 Parasteatoda tepidariorum
TATATATATATACAAACTTCGCAAAAAAGGGATAGACGCAAAATCTACAAAAGCTGTAAAAAATATTTTGCTGACAATATGGACGGCAATGAAAAAAAAAAAACAATTTTTTTTCCCCTAATGAGAAAAGCGCTTAAAATATAAGTCATGAGGATGCAAAACAGCGAACCCTTCATTAGCCGAGAGACGCACGCCGTCTAGTGCTCTGAAGCGGCAAAATTCATGTCAACTGTTTTTCCCTCATCTGTGCGCTCTATCAAGACCTTATCTCTCATGACAGTCGATTTGGCAAAGGACAGAACATCCTTTGCCGCACCCACGCCTGGTTATGGATATTAGGAGAGAGAAAAAAGGGTAACAGTTACGGCAACTGTCACCATATGCCACACACAGACGTTTTGTCAATGTTTATGTCACAATATCACACGCTGAGTTTATTTAGTGAAATGTTTTGCCTCGTCAGTTAAGTTTAAGCCTTTCAAGAATCAATTAAGGCTGTTTTTCTGAAGATCTTTCGGCAAGGAAAATAAAAAAAGATGCAGTTTAAGTGATTTAAACACAAAAAAAAGCTAACATTTCAAACTATATATATACTATCAAGCCGTAAAGAGATCTGAGCTTTAAAACTGTCAAATAACAATTTAATTATTTAAAAAAAAAAAAAAATTTTAACGTTTTCCAAAAACTACTGTTTATTTTATAACAGACTATGAAAAAATAATTTTTTTGTACAAATTTTTATTTATATATTGCAGGTTTTAAATATTAGCAGTTTTAAATTTAAAAAATATATATTTATCCAGGGTATTGTGAATGAACGTATATTTACTTTTAATGTTTTACTTTTTGATTAAATTACATTAAAATTAAAGAAAAATTCACAATTTTTACAAATTTTTATGAGTCCAGGCTATTGGAATAACTTTTCAAATATCAAAAAAGTTATATTATGGGTTGAAATAATTGAGATTGACCTAGTTTTGGAAAGAGTCGCTGGTTGGCGAGGGAAGTTAGCAAGGAACAGGCCAAAATAGTATAACATGCTTAGTTTATCTTTCACAACTAAATTTTAAACAAAATTTGATATTATGTAGAAATAACAGTTATGTCTGTCATATACACACACAAAGAGAAACCTATATAAGTGTTGACAGAAAACATCATCCGGATTTTAATTTATTCTTTCCTACAGACACGTGTAAGCTCGAAGCACTGATTTTCAGCTCATACAGTAGAATATTGTATGGTATATGACAGATACAGTTACGTAAGCATACTGTGGTTACAGAACATTAGAGAATTCGATCGGACAAATCTGAGGGGGGATAAGAGGATGAAAACTAATCATTGAACATCGCAAACTGTTTTGAGGTAATGAAAATTGAGAAAAATCTATAGTGGCTCTGAATCTAAAGGAGACGAATGGTGGAGGTTACTTGAGGTTTGACCTACCTCAACTTAAGTGCAAAATTATGCTATCTGGATCTCAATCCGCGAGACTTTTTCCTGTGAGATCACACTAAATCATTAGTTTTTGAAGAGCTGGTGGACATACCGTAGGATCTCATAGCGTAGATTATCGATGCTTTAACAGACATTTAACAGCAACATCCTCAAGCACGTCGGTGAATTGCTTTTACATGATTGTTGACAAGGTGATGACGTAACTCAACATGTCATCACTTGCTCTATGTTAAGTTTTTACCTTCTTGGTGCCTTTTTCTCCCTCCCCCCTTCTATGATGAATTTTTATCACCTTGTGTCTGCGCCTGGTTTCTAGAAATTAGAATAGTTAATACAAATTTAAAATCGTGAAAGTAACTTATCTTTCAGTTCATGCAGAGAACGTGAGGACGGTTGTAAGCACCCAGTTAAAAAAGAAAAAGAACACAATTAAAAAAGGAAGCGATTAAAAAGGAAACAATTAAAAACGCATTAAATTTGGTTTTAGATTGCTCGTATTATTTTTGAAGGAGATAAAATTTTGAATAATATCGAATATGATATTTAATAATATCTGCTTAATCCATCAATGAGCTATATACTTCGCGAAATGGTATTTCAAAATATTTTTAGGATTGAAATTGATTTATGAAAAGTAAAATTATTTAGAAAATTAGATAAAATTAATTTGAGTTTTTATACGAATTTTTAGAGGTAAGCATGTTTACAAAACCCTCTGGAGGGGATCAAAAAGTGGGCAACTAAATCATTTTTACTTCTTACTGTTTATAAATTTGTAAAGAAGACAAATTGCCATTAAAACTGCTTAATTATTTATTACCTAAAATTTCAAAATGAAATTTTAGGAAATGCAGAGAAACACAATAATCCCTGAAATTTTCATATGGTCATTAAATTTATTCAAGCATATTCAAGCAAAAATTTGAATTGCAAAAACAATTTACCATGAATATTTTTAAAAATTTATGGTAAGTATACAAACCTTGGCCTTAGAAAGGGTTAAGTTTAATATTTAATGAATATAAGATTTTTAAACAAATTTAATTATGAAATTCTATGTAATTATAATTAAATCTTTTTCTTTTGCATTGAAAAAACCTTTAAAAAAATTTCGTTCCACTCTTCACATACCTTAGAATTAAAATGAATTAGAAATATGAATTTAAATTTTAATGAATCTTCATCATTCCAATGTTTCTCTCTTTGACTTAATGAGATTTTGTTTACATTTTTACTACGAATAGAACGAATGTTTACATTTTTACTGTTTAGAGATTACATTTTTACCCTTCTCTTTAAGAAAGCATGTTATCGAGGAGGTTGCCCCCGGTTATCCACACACCTCAGAACGCCACTGTATATTACCTTCAAATTATTTTTCTTCAAAGTATATTACCTTCTCCAAAGTATGTAACCTTCTCTAAAGTTTTCTATTTTCTGCCTACTATTTCCTTTAATAGAAATTGAAAAAATATATATTTAAAATCAAAATGTGTTTTATTTTCGTATTCATTTTTTCTAAGTAAGCAAATTATTTTTTGTGCATCAAAGAACTGTGTTGTTTTTGCGTTACAACTTGGGTGGGCCAATCTTTTCTGAAAATTGCTTTTGTTTTGATTACTACGTTTGGCATTTTCCTAACTAAAAGAAAATCACTGAGGCTGATCATTAATTCCACTATACAAACACTTCCTTGTGTTTCTGCGGTTTAAATAATTTAACTGATGTTGAATGCCTGAAATTAATTTAGAACAGCTGAAAAACTTTATTATTATAAATGTAGTTGTTAAGTTATAAATACATTATTAAGCATTTATATGCGAAGTAGATCATTCCCTTAATAGTAAAGTATTCCATTAATTTATATTTAAACGATATTGGACATTCTTTTAAGTTAAAACTTTTTGGTTTTTTGCTCTAACTACGATAATTTTCTTTGTTTCAAACTTATAAATAATGAGACATCAATTTATAAATAATCTTATTTCCCATTCGATTGAATTCAATTAATTTTGTTTTAGACTACGTTGATAATTGAATAAAAAAGTAACGGATAACATCTCAAGAATTCAAAAGCTTTTCGTTAAGGTGAAGATTTTAGAAAAAAGATAATTAATCGGGTGTGCTTGCATAATTGCATCGAACTTGTTATCATACCACAAGAATGAAAATTAGAGCCAAAGGAAATTTACAAAAAATGAAAATATTAATTTTAAACTATAATTCATTTTTTTTTCATCAAGTTTAATATCAGAGACTATTTAGCAATAGTGAGAAAATTGCATTCCTAATATTATTTTCAAATTTTAAGTAGTTAGATAATGATTATTATTATTAAATTGCATACGTTGATTTTAAACAGTTTTAGTTAAATTTCGTTAAAAAGCTAATATTACTTATAAAGAAACATTTATTTACCATTTAATAATGGTAATTAAACTCTTGGTAAAATGGTAATTAAATTCATTTATCAAAAATTCTTGCATATTAGGACAATATCATGATATAATTTTACACTATAATAATAATAACACACTTTTAATTTTAGGCCTTTAGCTTTGAATTTTTGTTACAAACATTATAATACTAAAAAGAATAATACTAAAAAGGGATGATAAATAAATTTTACTGCTAAATACTATTAAATGAAAAGGAAATAAATTATTTACTTTTGAATACTGATGTCACATTTATTAATTATATATTGATAACAACCAACGTATTTAGAACTTGATTGTTCACTAATGATCATATTGAGTAGTTTTTCATTTCAACTAAAAGGCTTGATGCGATTAGACGAAAATTATCTTTATATGATGCATATTATATGATATATAAAGATATGATGAGGGGAAAAAATTCTGTAAAAAGACAGTATAAAAATTATTTAAACATATAATCTTTAATATTAAAAAAAAATTTGCTGTCACTAATTAAGATAGGTATTTAATCATCACTTCTTTTCTACACAGTTGCTTAAAAGATATAAAATGATTATTATTGATGAAATTTCGCAAACCGTTTAACCTTAATATAGCTTAAATTTGTAGCAATCTTAATATCGTGCCAAACTGAACCACATGGAGAAAAACATCCATGTTAAATTACCCTACTGAATGGAAATAGCATTTCTGGTAAACCATAATTTTGGTAAATAAAACTAAAATATACGGTATTTAAACCATTAATTTAGTGTTTCTACCTTTCATAAAATAAAAGTTTACTGGAAATTCTAGTTTTCGAAATTATAGTTCTTATTACAGCACATTTTGTAAAAAACACAAAATTGAAAAGTAAATTTTGCCAAATAAATGATTTTTATGCAATACTATAAGGTATTATGATAATATTACCAGATTTCACCACAATTACGAAATTTTATCAAATATTATTCAATTATACTTTATTATTAATTTTACAAAAGTCATTATTAGAGCACTTCAGTAAAAATTACCATATTTTTTTATGTTCCCATAGAGCCAGAAACGCAGTAAACTTTACCACATTTTAAAAGTTTTTACCACACTTTTTTCTCAGTACATATTGCCCTGAAAATGTAGTCTTTAAAATATAATATGATATTTCGGTTTGAAAGAATAAATGGTTTAAATAAAATTATCACCTTTATCACAGCAAATTTTTGAAGTTAAACCTTGGGCCAATTTTTCTGAGAGTGTTTTGCTATTTAAAGGGACGTGAAGCCTTTAAAAAGGATTATTTATATGATTGAAGCTGGAAGCTTTTAATATTTTACTTCTTTGCTGTCAGTTATATATGTTCAAAGTACTTAATGTACCACATTCAAGATATTTAAAATTAAACAAAGATATTTAAAATTAAAAAGAAATGCATGAAAATACAAATTCATTTACTCATAATTAAAGAGCATTCCTTGGGTATACAATTTTGATATTGAACAAGGTTTATTGTAAATTTAATTAAAAAATGCTTTCAAAAATATATATGTTTCAAATATATATAAAAATGCATGCTGTTGACAACCAAATATGTTTAAAATTTTTGGCTGTCCACAACGATCACCTATATTCACATGACCACATAATATTGAAATATGATCATTAATCATAATATTAGATTCTATATTTCATGTGAAAATTGTTCTGGAACTTATTTGTAACCAAAAATTTTTCAAATAAAATTATTAATTTTTCTTTTATTATTATTGATCAAAAATGGCTGCAAAAATACAGTAGCGTTCAAAAGTCTTTGATCAATAGATATTTTTATAACTTTTATTCAGATTTCGGCTGTTTATATACATAATTTAAAAAGAAAGATCTCTTAAAAGATGTTTATGAAAACGTTGCTGTGTTGAAAATATAAGGCTGTTTTAAAAGCCAAATAATTTTTTTTTATTGTAATCAAATTACAATAATAATATAATGGTCATAGACTGTTGCTTGCCAATGCACGTCTATAATTAACTCGTGTAATTAATTAAGATGGTTAATCTCACAAAATTTTCCTTATTTTTATGAGATTTGGCGTACAGAGTTTTAGTATCAGTATAGTTGATACACACAATTCCAATATCCACAACCAACGAAATTTCTATTTTAACAGAACTTCGAACAAAAACTACTCAATTTTCAAACTTTTAAAGATCCCCTTAATTATTGAGTTATGTTATTATGCTATTGTTTATTATATTTTTTTAGGTTATTTTCTGTTTATATTTTATTATAATACTTGTAAGTAAAACATTCAAATTTGTTGAAAATATTAGGATTACATTTTAAGTCATCATTAATCAATTAATCATTTTAAGTCATTCAGAGATCAGTTGAAAAACCTTACAAATACAAATATCTGATTATAACTCAAACTAGACTAACAATCTGAAGTATCATTACTATTATGATTTTTTTTTTTTTTTTTTTTTTTTTTTTTTTTTTTTTTTTTTTTTTTTTTTTTTTTTTTTTTTTTTTTTTTTTTTTTTTTTTTTTTTTTTTTTTAGTATTATGTCATTAAAGGAGGAAAAAAAACTAAAGGAAATATGACATGATGCTCAATTAGGACAGAATTCTTAAATAACTGATATCTTCTTCCGTTTAAGATAACAGCATAAAAAAAAATGCTACGAAAAAGACAAAAAAAAGTTTGTGGGAACTTTAATTTAGAAAACTACATCGTATTTCTCCCGTTAAAAACAGGCGCCCCTCCGTAAGTCATCCCGATCCCCTTCGGCCGCTATCACACTCTTTCATCGGTGCAACGATCCGTGTTTACCGGCCCCGAGACGCCTCTCCCGTCGAATTCCCTCTCCGGGCGCCGTGTCGACTAGTCGTACTTTTTCCGGTGCTTTAACGCGAGGATGTAGGAATTCTCTATTATTTAATGACACCTTCTGGTTTTGATAAAAATTTTAAACTTAGGTAACATTATTTGGAGTATATAATGCGAAAGCAAAAAATGTTTCTAATTGAGCAAGTGTATTTATACTGTTATTAAGTATATAATGTTCGCTTTAAAATAAGTTTTCAATTTTCCCTTCTTTGAAACATGGAAAATTGAAAACTTATGTTCAATTTTCTGGTAAATATTTAATTGTTTAATTGCAAATATTTTTTTAAAGTTTTATGCAAATTTTTATTCTTAAAAAAAAAAGGAGTCGAGATAATTAATCGAATGCAAGTTTAGTCTAAAAATGATTTTTTTTAATTTTTTAATTAATATCATTTTAAGATGTAAAATCTTTACAAACTAGCATTAAGAATTGATGCAGGTAATAATTAAGAAGAGAAAGAAAATAAATAAAGGAAAAAAGAAATGAAAATAAAATAAAACAAAAGAATTAAATAAAGGTAATAAGATAAACATGGGTATTAAAAACATTTGAAACTACCAATATTTGATTATTACGAATTCAAAATAGATTTACAAATCATTTTCAACGATTATTATTATAAAAAAATAATGAAAAGATTTATATATTTTTTTATATTATTCATGATGTCAATTAAATATTACTATTTTTAAACAAGTACCAATTATTCCAGAACAAACTGTATATTGTAACTCTAACCTATGAACATACATACATTAAAACAGTTAGCTCCATAAGTTAGCTAATTTAACTATTTAAGAAAACGTAAATTTCGGCATTATAATCAGCAATTTCAATAAAGTCTTTTAAATGCATATAAATAAAACTAATATAATTTAATTACGCGTTACTTTTTCTTAAAAGATGCAGTGCATTTGAGAAATATGATATGACGACACGGAATAAAAGCTTTTAAACATTGACAACAATAATGAAAAAACTGAAATAAATTTTAAAATAGTGCTTCATATTAACATTTTTTAACATTATAATTTTGCACATAAATTTACCAAAACTGAAAATAAAAATTACGTATATTTTTCTTCAGTATGCTGCTCTAAAGTGCATATATTTNTATATATTTTCATTCTTTGAAGCAAGTTGACAGGTGAATATTTAATTGCTTAATTGTGGATATTTTTATTAAAAACAAAAGGAGTCGAGAGATTTAAATGAATGCACGTTTGATCCAAAAACGATTTTTTTTAAATTTTTATTATTAATATCGTTTTAAGATTTTAAATCTTAACAAAGTGGCATTAATAACAGGTAACAGTTTTAACAAATAAGAAAATAAATGTAAAAATAACAAAGAAATAAATGAAAATAAATCAAAACGAACTAAAATAAAAGAACAACAAAAATAAAGGCAGTAAGATAAACTTGATTACTAAAAACATTAATAATAACGAATATTCGTTATAAATACATGGATAAAGACATTAAAAGAGACAAATATCTTTTTTTGTTTTCTTTATTATTTTCCTAAATCAGCTAACAATAGAAAAAAATCCATTCCATTTTAGCATGTTGACATATTACCTCTTTTTTGTAAAGAAAAAAAATGCATTTTTCCTTTTCTCAGTATCAAAAATCAAGCATAAACGCGTTGTATCTGGTAAAAAAGCACAGGAAAAAATTCGAAAGCGGTATGTAGTAAGTTTTGAATTATATTTGAAGAAAATATTTTTAAATAAAATTTTAAATGAAGGAAGAATTCACTGGAAACTTTATTTGTTTCTTTAAAAATCTTTAAGAGGACTACAAGACTAAAATCTCCATAAATTTATAGTTTTAAAGAATATGTTGAATATTAAATTTTTTTTTCCTTATTAACATCAGTTATCCTTGATTTGAAAAATAGTTATCTTTTTTTAAAACAAAGAGCAAATTGAAAATTTTTCAAAAAGCGAAACAAGGCTGCTCATGATAGATAGCAAGATAAATTAAGGAAGCAGGAAGAATATTGATAAAAATTCTCTTTTCTCAAAATCAAATGATAATTTAGAGAGAAATAATTGAAATAATTCAAGCATTTTTGATAATTAAGAAAAGAAAAAAGCATGTATTTCGTCTAACGTAACTCGCAAGGTTCACTTAAACAACATAAGAAATATTTTTTATGAATAGAAAAAAAAAATTTTTGAAATTAAAGTCAATGGTTTTAACAAATGGTGACTATTCAATTTTTTTGCATAGCGCAGAGGTCGGACACACCCGGGAAACATCATTCTCTATAACGAACTAATCTTCTCAACTTCAAAATACGATCTCTCCTGCCTAGCTGATAATCTAAGAGAAGAAACTAAATTTGTCAAGTTGTACAGAGATAATAAACACCGTTTGGTAGATAATCCCAAATTTGCGCACTTTTTCCTCAACGTGATATCAAGATGAAATAGTTGTAATTTGAGGGAGCGGAAAAAAAGTACTGATACAATATTTTGTTTCTTTTTTATGGTACTAACATATTTTCCGTCAATATAATACTATGTTATTCTTAACAAAAAGAAGTATTACGAATGCAAAATAGAATTACAAAGCATTATCAACCATTATTAGTTTTAAAAAGATAATGAAAAGATTCATATATATCTTTATATTATTTATGATTTTAATGAAATATTTCTATTTTTGAACAATCACCACTTATTCCAGAACAAACAGTACATTTTTAACGATAACATATAAACATATATTCATTAATATAATAATATTCCATGAATTAGCTGATTTAACTATGTCAGAAAACGTAAATTTCGACACTATAATTAGCAATTGCCCAGAAATAGAAAATTTCAAGTGCATATAAATAATACAAATATAATTTAATTACGTGTTATTCTTTTGAAAGATGCAATATAATATGACAGTAGTATGATATTGAGAAATATAATATGACGGCACTGAGAAAAAAAACTTAAAAACATAGACAACAATAATAAAAAAACTCAAATAAATTTTAAAATATTGCGTCATATTTACATTTTTAAATTAAACATCATAATTACATATTATGAATTTGCACACGAATAAACAGTTAAATATTTTATTATACGGTTAAATATTTTACCAAATTTGAAAAAAAGCACGAATATTCTTTTCAATATGCTGCAAGCAACACATTTACAGTTAAAAAATGTTCTTTAGATAAAAATTATACACTGATAGAATTTTCCTTCGAAAATTATGGTAAAATAACGTAACAATCTGTCCAAATAATTAACAATAAAGTTTACAGTTGGAACATTTTTTACCTTTACAATTTTGAAACCGTTTACAACTAGTATGGTTATAAAATTATTAATACAAAACTATACGGTTTTTTAACCATTCATTTATAGCATGGTTTCAAAATCTTGAAAAAGGAGTTTAACTGGGCATAAGCTAGGCTAATGGGCATTGAAGAGTGCAGGGCACTAGAAGCTCTTTATGTGTTAGAAAGGAAGGGCGGAAATATAGTGGTGTCAAGGCTAAGACTCGAGCTCCAGACCTATCGGTAAAAAGACTGACAGATTAGCTCTCTCTCGGCTGTAATATGTACCCAGCTGCAAGGAACCAAGTTGCTTTATTAGGTGGGCTTAGTTGGTTCGATAAAATTCTGGTTTTTTAACCATATTATGTGAAAGTATTTATTAAATTATTTTTCTCACAGTTAACAGTTTGGTTACCATCTTATTTATAATTATTTTGCTGTTTTGTTCGAATTTGGTCAAGTAACGATTAAATAAATTGTTATTTAATCTATTTTTTCCGAGAAATTTCTAAATGTGTACTTTAAATTGGGGAAATAAATTAGTCTGTTAGCAGTTATTAAATTATTTTTCTCACAGTTAACAGTTTGGTTACCATCTTATTTATAATTATTTGGCTGTTTTGTTCGAATGTGGTCAAGTAACGATTAAATAAATTGTTATTTAACCTATTTTTTCCGAGAAATTTCTAACAGTGTACTTTAAACTGGGGAAATAAATTAGTCTGTAAGCGCTAAATTCATAACTCCACAAGATATTAAACTTATCAAAATAAAGCTAGTAGATTCATTAAATGCGACAACAAAAATGTTAACTTAGTTCTAAATGTAAATGGCTTATTTTTATTCTAAAGAAGCTGAATTTAGTTTATAATGATTCAAATAACATCTCGGAATTCGAAAATTGATTATAAGAAAATTTTACTTAATAGCTTTATTCTCTAAAGCAATGACGAAATGTAAAAGCAGTGATTTATAATAGCAAAAATATTTACATGTTTTTCAATAAAGCCCTTAATTAGTATATTAAATTAAACATAAGAAATATTATATTGTATTGGTTAAAAAGTAACTTATTTAACAATACATGTATTTTATTTGAATAATAAAGACTCTAAAATCGAGATTGAAGAACATAAATGAATCACAGTAAGGGCAAATTAGTATACGACGTTACCTTGTAGCAAAATGTTGCCACAATAGTATTTTAGTTCTTATGCAAAAAACTTCTATCAAAACACGTATAAATATTTCGTTATTGGTTCTTTTAACACAAAAGCTTCAAACTTTTTTTTTCAATCATCCTATTATCTTTGAAGAAACGATACGATTTATTTAACGATAATATTCTCTTATTATTTAATAAATAATACTCTGTTAAGAATTCTGATAGCAAATTTGTAATTTAATTGGTAAATAAATATGTCAACTTGAAATTTTAAAAGTGATAAAAAGATAATAAGGTATTCTTTATCATATATTTTTCGAAAACTGAATCCGAATATTTCTCCTATCGCGACTCATCAATTTCAACCTCCAATCTTATCAGAAGCATCTACCTCAACAAATTGTCTTGAAGCCAAATCAAGTGAGTTGTAACTTACTCTATTATCACTATTTGATAAGCAAAAAATAAAATAGTTCAGTTCTCTAGTCACTGGAACCTACGGATAATCACTCCACGCAAATCTCGTTGAGGGAAAATCTGAATGTGTTTAGATAAAAAAGAAAATGTAGCGAAGTTGTTTCTTAAACGGCATAAAAAAAGAACAAAATTAAATAATAAAAAAAGAGCGTTTTGCATGTTTCGGTTGTTTGCATCCTAAAATATTAACACGATAATAGGCGAATGTTTTATCATTTTTCGACTGACTAATGACATCGCCAAACTGTCATATAATAAGTTGAAAGATTTTCCTGATAGTTATAGAATTTTTCCATAAGATTACCTGGGAATTTATTTAATAAAGTGATAAGTTTTCTGTATTCACCAAAAGGTGAGTGTGAGTTTTAGATATGGAAAGATTATGAATTAAATAAGAGAAATAAAAAACAAATAATACTTCGCTTAGCCATTGGATTTCAGAGATAAAAGCATACCAGAAAGTAATAAGTTTAAACTACAGTTTTTCGACAAGAATTTTCAAGCTTGATAAGTTTTTTTTAAACATTTATCAAGATAGTATACATGGATTGAACAGATTACAAAAGCAATTAATAAATAGTGTTAAAGTATAATTTCTTACACGTATAATTTCACACGTATTTTAATCACGTATAATTTCTTACACTCAATTTTTACTTTTTGAAAGATTTTGCGTGTTTAAATAAATACAAAAAAGGGAATTACTAATTTGAACCATTTAAATGAAAAGCAAAATAACGAATAGTACAGTATGTCAATAATTTATTCTAAAAAGTTTTCGCTCTAAAAAAGTCATTTTCTTATTTTTATAAATTTTAAAACTCGTGTATAAATAATTTGAATTCATTTTTTTAAAAAAAGGTTCTTAAAGTGTAGCAGGGAGAGTAACGAAGATTTATATAGCGGCAGACACAATGACACATCAGAACATACTAATTTCCAATTTCTATGGTTTAAAAGGTTGTAATTTGGAAAATATGGTCCCCATAGCTTAGTCAGACGATCGTTAGTTTTAATTTTACTTTTTGTTTATTTCGCTGTGTCTTAAAATTTTTTAAACGAATGCAATGTATGCCATGATACTTCATTCTGGCGATCGCTATATAAAGCTTTCGAACTCTTCCTGGACTGGGGTGTGCAACTATTGTGGTTAGAGCATCCTATTACAAACTCAGAAGTCCTTGTTTCGAATCTTGACCAATAAGCATCTCTCTCACATATTTCTCCCACCACATGCATTTTGCTCAAATTCGACTATTATTTGTTTCGGAGGTATTTTGACAACGAAACGTCTTTTGTTATTCTGACTGCTCCCAAACACTATTCGTAAATAAATTTAAACTATGTGTTGAATTTTGGGGGCAATAATATTCTTTCTTTAAAATGCAGTTTTCTGGTATGTAAATGCTATTTTATTTTGCTCTTATCAGGATTTACTCCATCCTAATGAAATAACACAAAGCTAATGCTCCCGAAATAATATTCAAGATCCCAAACAGGTGCTGATAGTTTTTGTAGATATTTTATCAATCAAAGAGAGAAATAATGAGCTAGAAGCAGTCTCCGTTTAAGCCCTTTTAAAATCGGCGTTGCTTTTAAGCCAGGCAGTGGAAACTCCTGAATTCCCTTTTTTGTTTAAATAATTTTTTTTTCATTTGTTTCTAACCAATATTGCAATGATACTCCTCTATTAACTACGCTTTTCATTTTTGAAGGATTCGAAGCAGTAAAAACAGTTCCATTACAAAAACAAAAATAAATAAATAAAAATAAATAAAAGAGGAAGAAAAATATTAAATGAAATGAAATAGGAAAACTGTGGAGTGAAAATTTAAAAAGGATTATATAAAAAAATTTTTCTCGATATTTTAAAAGTAGGAAAACAGAAAAAAAAAGTTTAAATGTGTTCGCTTCAAATCGTTTTAAATTCTGTATATAGCCTATAGTTAATTGAATTAGTTGATTTAATATTTTTCTTTCTTTGCATGGAAGATATGTTCACTAAATAATAAATTGTTAAAAATGATTGCAGAATGGACTTTAAACTGGTATAAATATCAATAATCTATGCATAAGCTATGCTGCTAATTATATTTAAGCCAACTGTACTAAGTCAACTATATTAAGCCAACTGCAATACACACGATTTTTTTTTTTAAAAATTAAATAATTTTTTTGGGATGATTTTGTGAAATACGCCTAAGAATCCCTACATGCAAATTTATCCGTAATTTTTCACGATTTCATTTTACAATAGCGTTATAGAGTAGAAAATCTGTTTTATATATTTTCATTATGCTTACTTTTCAATTTCAAATTCATTTAAACTCGTTTAAAATTATGTTCTTTGCTCTGAAGTTTCCCACAATAATAATTTATTTGAATATAATGAAAAAAGAAAAGAAAAAGGTCATTTTTTAGCACAGTTAGAAAAAAATCAGTTTCTTAAGAGAGGAGAGAGGATTTGAGTGTTTCAGAAAACTCAATACTCTAAAATTAATTTTGATTGCAATTTATAATCAGTATCTTAACTATATACTCATTCTAACGATGCTCTATTCTCTTAGTTTCGCACAATAATAATTTATTTGAAGGTAAAAAAAAAAGACAAAATGTATTTTTTTCGAACAGTTGGAGGAAAAATGTCAGTTTCTTGGAAAAGGTGAAAGGATTTCAGTGGACTATAAATTCAAAGCTCTAAAATTTATTTTGATTGAAATTAATAAACAGTAGTGAGTATCTAAACTATCGATTTAATTCTAAAGATGTTCCATCCTTAAAAAATTGATTTGATGATATAAGGCATTAAATGAAACATGTATTTAAATCAAACAAAAAAAATATGATTTCCGTGTGAAGAAGACATTCATATAACAGATTCGGCAAGTATCAGAACCCGATTGTGGCCATTAGACGTATGTGTATAAGGAAGAGTAAATTGATTCGATTCTTTTCGCATTACATCCGCCATATTTAAGAAAATGCAGCTCTTGCCAGATCCTGGTTTATGTCATTCTATCCATGGTGCTTGTTGTTCTTTGCGGCCGTTACCATAGCAACACGCCATCTTTTCAAACTGCAAAGAGACAGTCAATAATATCTCAAGATGGCGGCACACGCCTCTTATGTAAAAGGAATAAGAACAAAAATGAGTCTCTCTAAGGTTTTGCAGTAAATCAGTTTACGAAAAGGCAAAAATAATTCCACAAATATTCTTTGCATTATACCGTTATATCACCCTATAAAGATTTTTTTTTTGGATCATTGCTCTCTGCTGTTGATTCTCAGCTCTTAAGAAATAATGTTAATCCAAATTAGAGCTCAAAAATGCCCAAAATATCCAAAACTATGAGTGATAATTACTTGACAAGCATTATTATCAGGTCATTTATTTCGCGTTTGTTTACCTAAAAATTTTCAAATAGTAACTTTAATTAATATTTCAAAACTATTAAATCCTCAAAAAAAATTTCAAAATAATGAAAGAAGTACTAATTGCTTTTTGCATTATTTTATAAGACAAAAAAATTTTTCAACATTAATAAAATAAAATAAAAATTGTTATTTCACCATTACTTGGTCGACTTCATGCATGACATATTTTTAATTATTTCGAACTTAACTAAAATAACATACTTAATAACAGAAGAAAAAACATTATACATTGAAAAAACTTCAATACAACACTACGTGTGTGTGATAAAACAACTAAGTTTTGTAAATAGAAAAATAAAGATAAAAGCACAATTTACTTATTTAACATGTTTTATGATAAATGTAGTTAAGCTCTCATATTGAAAATATTTATGAAATGAGTATAAACTGGTTGATCTTGTTTAATTTTTTATTACTATGCAATAGTTATTTCAAAAGGACTTTCCTAATTTTTTTAAAGTGCATTAACTTGACATGGAGATCAATATTTTAAAAGTGATTTTGATGCTTAAATGAATAAAAATTCAACAATTGTACAGTCACTGCTGCATTGTTGTATTAAAAACAATAATAAGTTAGTGAAAAATGTTTATATATAATCAATCTTATTGCAAACTTGCTTACATCACTTTAACTTTAATTACGTTTTCAATTTTCTTATCCAGAACTTTATTTTTAAAACCATATTTTTTAGGAACTTTTGCCACAAATACGTATATAAATAAAGTAATTTTTCACAAATTCCTATACAGTCTAACATTAAAATGTTTCTTTTTAAAACTTAGTTCCCAATGGCTGGCAAAATGCATGCTACTTTTTCAAAATTTCAATAAAAATCTAATCAGACATATTTTTTTTAAGTAATCAAAGCTAAGTTTCATTTAATCTAAATTAAATTATCGGAATTCAATCAATCAGATTAGCTAAGAAATATTTTAAACACAATATTCAATTAAAAAATTCAAAAAATAATTTATCAAATCACTCGATAAAATTTATTAATAAAGATTACTATANGCTCTTGCCAGATCCTGGTTTATGTCATTCTATCCATGGTGCTTGTTGTTCTTTGCGGCCGTTACCATAGCAACACGCCATCTTTTCAAACTGCAAAGAGACAGTCAATAATATCTCAAGATGGCGGCACACGCCTCTTATGTAAAAGGAATAAGAACAAAAATGAGTCTCTCTAAGGTTTTGCAGTAAATCAGTTTACGAAAAGGCAAAAATAATTCCACAAATATTCTTTGCATTATACCGTTATATCACCCTATAAAGATTTTTTTTTTGGATCATTGCTCTCTGCTGTTGATTCTCAGCTCTTAAGAAATAATGTTAATCCAAATTAGAGCTCAAAAATGCCCAAAATATCCAAAACTATGAGTGATAATTACTTGACAAGCATTATTATCAGGTCATTTATTTCACGTTTGTTTACCTAAAAATTTTCAAATAGTAACTTTAATTAATATTTCAAAACTATTAAATCCTCAAAAAAAAATTCTAAATAATGAAAGAAGTACTAATTGCTTTTTGCATTATTTTATATGACAAAATAATATTTTAACATTAATAAGAGAAAAAACTGTTATTTCACCATTGCTTGGTCGACTTCGTGCATGACATATTTTTAAATATACTATTTCGAACTTAACTAAAATAACATACTTAATAACATAAAAGATTACTTAATAACATAAAACAACTAAGTTTCGTAAATAGAAAAATAAAGATAAAAGCTCAATTTACTTATTTAACATGTTTTATAATAAATGTAGTTAAGCGCTCATATTGAAAATATTTATGCAATGAGTTTAAACTGCTTGATCTTGTTTAAGTTTTTATTACTATGCAATAGTTATTTCAAATGGATTTTCCTAATTTTTTTTAAGTGCATTAACTTGACATGGAGATCAATATTTTAAAAGTGATTTTGATGTTTAAATGAATAAAAATTCAACAATTGTACAGTCCCAACTGTATTGTTGTATTAAAAACAATAATAAGTTAGTGAAAAATGTTTCTATATAATCAATCTTATTGCAAATATGTTTACATCACTTTAACTTTTTTCAATTTTCTTATCCAGAACTTTATTTTTAAAACTATATTTTGGAGGAACTTTTGCCACAAATATATATGATTTTGCAAATAAAGTAATTTTTCACAAATTCCTATACAGTCTAACACTAAATTGTTTCTTTTTAAAACTTAGTTCCCAATGGCTGTCAAAATGCATGTTACTTTCTCAAAATTTCAATAAAAATCTAATCAGACATATTTTTTTTAAGTAATCAAATCTAAGTTTCATTTAATCTAATTTAAATTATCGGAATTTAATCAATCAGATTAGCTAAAAAATATATCAAACGCAATATTCAATTAAAAAATTCAAGAAATAATTTATCAAATTACTCGATAAAATTTATTAATAAAAATTACGATACAAATACTAATAAAATAAATAATTGATATGTATTGCAAATCTTATACTATAATATGAATTAATTTCTTAATATATATAATATATATATATATAATTTATAAGCAACCTAAATTTAAGTCTTGTCAATAGCATTTGTAGATGATTACAGTTCAAGGTGACAAAATTCTCAAAGTTAAAATCCTTTATAAGATTACAGTACGAATTCTTTTAAAATAATCAGGAGGATTTTTCTTTGCGCATCTTCTATATATTTAAAATGTGGTAAATTTATAATTTGTAGTTAATGCAAACTGTTTATATTCATAATATAGAAATACTAACATTGGACATTTTTCTCCATTCTTATTTATACATGTTTTAATTTCATTTTTTAACTATTCATTTATTTTTTATTTAGTTATTTTTTTAAGTCTTCATATCTTTAGGTTTGACAAAAGAAGATCCATATATATCCAAACTCCACATATATACCCCACATATATCCAAAATGAATTCTTTATTCATTGATTGCTTTTTTAAAAAATGAATCGTCAAATCAATATAATGAATTATTTAAAGTTATGAAAGATGACGATGTGTCAAGATATTATGATGAGTAATGTTATTTTTATGTAATGAATTATATAAAAATACTAACGTTAGACATTTTTTTCCATTTTTATTTATACATATTTTAATTTTATTTTTTATCTATTTATTTCTTTTTTATTTATTTATTTTTTAAGTCTTCCTATCATTTAAATTTTGTTTGGTTTGGTTTGACAAGAGAAGATCCACATATATCCCAACTCCACATGTAACTCCACATATATCCAAAATGAATTCTTTATTCATTGATTCTTTTTTTAAAAAATCAATCGTCAAATCTTTAATATAATGAATTATTTAAAGTAAAATAAAAATTTGCTGACCGCATTAAAATTCAAAGAAATACAAAATAGCTTGAGAAAAATTTTATTAAAGCAACGAAAATATTTTTAAACGCAAAAGAAACTCAGAAATACAAAAAAATCAAATTATACATTTTTTCCCATAAATGTTTTCCAAGCTTTAAAATTTCAGCCATTATAAAGTAAAATTAAATGTAAGTATCGTCTCACATGAAAATATTTTTAGTTTAGTTTTTTTATAGGGATTTGGGCTTAAAAAAATTAAATGTAAATACAGATAATGAAAAAAAAATAACAATAAGTAATTATCATCAATATCAAACTTAACAAAAATCGTAGAAGGAGTAAATTAAAAACTTTTGAACAATAATAATTTTTGAAATATTCGAAACAGCTACTTGATTTAATTTTAAAATAAAAGAATACTTTTTTTTAAAAAAAACTGAGCAATTTTAAATTTTATTTCATGCATCATGAAAAAATTAAAAAGAACGCTGCAGGAAAAAGAAATTAGTTTATAATTAATTTAAAAGAGTGAGAGTTTTTATAGAGAATTACCTAGAAAGAATAAAATATTTTACTAATTGCAAGATATTTAAAGTAATGTCATGGTTTTATTCATGCATTTGTCAAAAAAAATATTGTAAATATGTAATTGTGACTGCAGCACAAAATGTGTATGGATAAAAATAACTTTATTCAAATTCGCAAAAGTACTTTTAAAAAATTATAACTTTCAACTATTCCTCTATTGAGGAATTTTTTTTCAAAAACGAAAACAGACTTTCTTAGTATAATTTTTTCTGATTTGAAATTCAAATGGTTAACACTATTATTCTTGCATTTAAATTTCATCTCTTTTTATAATACATATTCATAATTTTCTTTTTTTATATTCGGAATTTTCTCTTTTCAGATTCAAGTGAAAAATATACATCAGATGTAGTTTCAAAGCGAAAATGTTAGGATTTTTTTTCATTTTGAAACACTAGGATAACTAGTAGAGAAACTAGAAAATGTGTAAAGAAATGTTAAAATAATTTCTTCATAAGTAAAAACCTGAGAATCAAATATTAAATGTTGGTAAATTAGGCCTTAAAAGTGCAAGAAAGCAAATCGAATGTGTATGTCTCAGCAACCGTGGAAAAAAAATGAGATCTAAAAAATAGATTATTACTTAATGCAGCTTTTGAAAGCCTAAAGCTTCATATTATTTTGTTTTAAAAAAAATGTCTTTCTTCTTGATATTGAGTTTATCGGAAAATTTCATTTTTCTGAATTTTTTATTTTTTTATTTTTATTATTATTTTTCTTTTTCCCTTTTTCCACTGTTCTGTAATTTTTTCATGTTTTCTCTGCAAATTGAACTTATTTTATGAGTTCTATTTGCTTGCAGCTCAGTAAATAAAATTTATTGTTTTTCTTAATTTTCTTCATTATATATATTTGTAATAAAAATATTTTAAATTGTTCTCATGATTCAAAAATTTTTTCTCGATGTTGAGTTTAATCAGATGAAATCATCATTAATTTTATATAAAAAGGACGGAAAATTTACAGGAATACATTTCATATTTTGTCTGTTACTATTTATTTTACATTGAATTTGCATCTTGCAAAAAATATTTCCCAAATAAAAATTACATCCTTTTTTTTTCCTAGCACAGAATTTATAAGCAATATATGTTACGATGTAGCTCTTTATGTTATGGCATAGCTATGTTGCAATGCAGCTATATGTTACTTCAAAGCAAATGGCACATTTCGATTTAAAAATTAATAAACTAAGTAATAATGATCCATCTACCACCTTCTTCAAGAGCAAACAGGAACCTTAATTTTTATAAGGCATTCACAAATTAATATTACTTTAAAAAAATGTTCTACCCAATGTCTTTCAAATTTTTATCATATTAAAAGTTTCTATACAATTAAACATGATTAAAATGTCTATTACATACATTTTATCTATGTTAGACATGTAAAAAGTCTATCCACAAGGAGAAAAAAATTTTGGTAAAATTACCATACTGTATAAAGACGTTTCTGGTTAAAAAAAAGTAATAGATAAAAAAATCTTTAAAAAAATACATAATTTTGGTTAGTGAGACCAAAATATACGGGATTCAAGCCATTCTTTTGGTAATTTTTCCATTGATATACTAACGGCTTACCGGAAATTTTTGTTTTTAAAATTATAGTTTTTATTTCCACATATTTAATAAAAATTAAATTTGACCGAATGAATGGTTTTTATGCCATGTATCATGATTAAATTACCTCATTTACCCAATTTCAGCACACATTGTAAACTGATAATTTATTGTTAATTTTACCAAACTCGTTTCTATAGGGCTTCGGTAAAAATTGCTGTTTTTTGGTAAACCCGTAAAAATCTAGAAACACCGTAAATTTTACCAATTTTTGGAAGTTTTGACCATATTTGTTTTTCGCAGTTCAATATTAATTATACATATAAAAGAATAAAAAAATATTATTTTTATAAAAAATAGTTCAGATTGATATTTTTTAGCAGTCTAATACTAGAGGAATATTGAAGAAAATATTCTATCATAAAAAATGGGGTTTTCGATAAATGTTAACTTAAATATTAACGTAACTAGTCAGCAGTCAAGGGAATATACTCTTTATGTACACATTTTCAATTTAATATAGAAAAATTAAATTTCTATTTTTCAGAACATTTCGATGGATTTAATCACTGCTGAAAACATTCGACTTCATGTAACTAAAATTTGTTGAGGTGAGTTCAATGACCTCATTCACATTCTGGGTACGTTAAGAATTGCTTTTAATCTGAATTATAATTCAATTAGCCCTAGCCCTAAATTTAAAAAAACTTATATCTCAAAAGTAGATGGTTTTTCTTACAACAGATAAGTAACGGTCGTGCTCTACAAATAGATAAAAACAGTACCATGTTATGTTGTAATTTGTTACCATTCGTTTGAGATTAAAGATGAAATCGTAATGTATACAAATGAATGTAAAATAACAGTTTCAAAACATTGAGCGCAATGTTCAGCGTAAAAAAAATATCCAATTATGTATAACCACTTGAAACCACTTGATAATACCACATTCATAAAACCACTTGAATGGCGAATCGTTCGAAATTTTATTTTAAACGTATTTATTGGCACTCATTCAGAGAAAAAATAAAACATTTAAAAAGTCAATTTTCTCTGACGCAGTGTGTGAAACTTTTATTTTACAAACATTAAAATAGAACACTGGTATTTTTTAACGTTTTACAATGCATTTGAGTTTAAGGATAGAATCATAGTATAAGTTGAAATATAAGTAAATAACAGCTGTTGGAAAATAAGTACACTGAAAAATGTATCAAAAAGTAATATATAGACTATGAATTCAAAATTAATATTCAGAAATTACAATACAAAAATTTTGTTTACCCTTGTTTATATATACCGCTAAATTATACTACATTTTTAAAAACACGAAGACCTTCACTCTTTCAAGAAGTTACCTAATTCATCCAATTCTTTATTTCGGTGAATTTCTTTAACTGCATTTAATTTTTTATTCTTTTTTTCCGAAAAAAAATTTTAAAAATTCAAAAACTCACCCACAATCCTAAAGAAATACGTCTTATTTTTCCGAGAACTCGTTCTACTCCACCCCTAGAATGTTCTTTTAGGATGAGGAAGAGCAAGAGGGATGCCGGGATGCGGCTAAAAATTTTACGACCAACGTTCGGAGCATGGGCGTTACCTTTGCTTTTACTTCCCCCATTCCCCTCACAAACATTTGCCCCACCCCATCGAAGTTAGATGCTGGAGACGAATATCTCCACATCTTGGAGGCTGAAGAGCAGAGAGAGGGAGGATGGAGATAATAAATGCCTCCACCCACGCCAAGAGGGAGGAGTAGAGTAATTTTTGGCTTTGAGAGGGAGTTGTCGAGTGAAATGTTACTCAAGTTTCTTCCGAGGAGAATAAAAAAAAAGTGGCGGGATGCTAAATACCCCGAGATAATCTTAGATTATCATGGATGGGATTTAGAAAAATCGCTTGGAGTATCTGTTCACGCCATCTGGTAGTCAATTCGTCAAAAAAGACAGCGAGTGGTCTTTTTATCGCACATCGACTTTAAAAGGTTTTGACCTAATTCTTTTTTTTAGTTGAGGTTTAAATAGAGTTAAAGGTCTTCACCCTTTTCTTGAGTTGGTTTGTATTATGTAAGCAAAAATATTGGTTTAAATTAATCTTTATCATGGCAGTTTAGTCCGAATTCTTTACTGTATAGTGGATGTAGTTTCTTTGTAGGATTTAAGTATAATTTTGCCGTTTCAGATACAGTTTAATTTGGATATGAAGGAGGGAGATATTTTTCAAAGAAAAAGAAGCAAATTTATTTGAGAAAAATTTATTTATTATTTAGAGAATATGTTCATACTTAGAAATAGTAAAATGAAGAAAATTTTTCTAAAAGATCAAGATAATCATCCCCTTAATATGCAGAATTTTTATAACGATATAGATTCAACGGTTGCGACTGATAGGCCGAAGCCCCCCAGTTCGATCACCAATAATTCGAAATTAAAAGTAAAGTGAATTGGGTCCAACGGAAAGTTAGGAGCATGGGAAGAGATCCATGGTTGGTGATTTATAGAAAGATAAAATGAAAATTAAAAATAAAGATCAAAAGAAATAAAGATCAATAAAGATCAAAGTTCATGAGATCAAAAAATCAAAAATAATTAATATTAAATTTGAAAATAATTTGGCGAAAGCTAATCACCAAAAAAATTGTGAGAATCAGCATAATCATCATCTAACTGAAACATTTTTGTGGTAAGAAATAAAGAGTAAAGAGTTATAAATAGACTTTGTTTTCGATTTAGTCCCGACAGTGAATTAATGAGTTTTACATTTGTATTGAAATAAAAAGTTAGCCGTCACATTGATTGTTAAGAAAAGAATTAAATATTCATATTTGCTTCATATAAAATATAATAAAAATTAAAAAATTGGTTTAATTTAATCAAAATTCGATTAAGAATGATTGAAATTTTTTTTTATAAAAAGTTATTTAAAGGCTTCGAAATTTATCATTTACAAAGCCCTTTTCAGAAATGATTTTTTTTTCATTTATGCAACCTATTTTTAATTCAGAAACTTTTTTTTCTTAAGAAAAAGTCAAAACAAGACATTGAGAGAAGGACTAATTAAATTTTAAATTATAAAAATATTAAAACAATTAGAAAGCTAATTTCAGCATTTGTTAATAAATATTTTTATACAATGGATAATCTTACTTTCATTAGATAAACATGACGCAGCAATAAATAATAACAATCAAAACAATAATAATAACACAATTCAAATATTTATCATATACGTAACTTTTAACTTAAAATATTTTTTTTTCATTTTACCAGTACCTTTTTTTTAAAATTAAAATGGAATGAGATAATTATCATTAATTTTCTAGATATAAAAAACAATTTTAAGGAGAATTTCAACATATATTAGTAATAGATTTGTAAATTTTCTAATACAATTTCCATGAAACATGCAGAAATATATTCACATTATTTAAAATATACTGAGTCAGTCTTACAATTCCATTCAGTTTTTATGTTGGAAAATAAAATAATTAAATGATAAGAAAGGAAGAAAAATTGCTTTTATTATCATTAAAATGCATGTAAATTCATTCACAAAATAATTTAAGAGCGAAATTTTATAAAGATTTAATTAGTTTTATAAAATTTTTTAATTTCTAATGTTAAGAATTGAAAAAATAAGCTTATAAGATAAAAAGTCAAATGGAAAAAAAATTCCTTCCAGAAATAAATTGAAATCCATCAAAATTTTGTATAACTTCTGTTATGTAATTTTACTCCTTGAGTAAGAAACCGAATAAGTATTGCTTATAAGATGACGAAGTAAAATTTCTAAATTTTACTTTCATAAAATCCTCGGAAATTAATATATATTAATTTACTTACAGAACTTCTGGACACTTTTCAGTGAATTTTTTTTTTCGTTAACTGAATTAGGATATAAAAAGAAGAAAACGTTTCACTTCATTTTAATTTTAAAACTATTTTACTTATAGTTCTTAAAAAGCTTTTGCATCAAAATTTAATTTTTTAGCTAAAGCTATTTTAAAGATAGATTAAACAACTACTTTAGAGAAGCGGTAGATAATTTGCGCAATTCATAACGTTCACGAAAAATTATTACTGTCTTACTAATAAAGCTTCTAAAGCACTTATTTTGAAATTTTCTATTAAAAACATAAAAATAAATAAAATTTTATAATTTTACAATTCTAACTAATCTCTAGCATTCTTATTTGTCCATTCCTTTTACCAAATAGAATGATAATAATGTGATTACACTTCCATGGCTTATTTAAATGGCTGTTTACTTAAATGATTGATAAGAGTTAATTATTTCTTTTCCTATTATATTTCTCAATTATAGCAAGGAGAAAAAAGGACATGAATGAATCAAATGTCTGACTAAAGTGTTTTAAAACTTAGATATATCAAGCTATGGTGTCTGTTTTGTCAATTTTTTCTGTGGGTAGTGGTACTTATTTATTTATTCATATACAATAGTATGTTTGTTTGTAAATTCTAGGAGCGGCTTAAAAATTCTTTTTAAATTGAAAAAACAGATAAAACAAGTTTAAGATAGACACTAAAAATATATTTCCAGTGTTATAGCGGAAATCAACCTAATTACACCCAGAAATTTCCACTGCGTATCTCTTTATTCATTGTGTTAGATCAGAACAATGCAGAACTCACCAGGTTAAGATGGTTATATATCGAGTTTCATCTACACTCAAATAAATGAACCATCCATTTTTGGGGGGAGGTGGGTATTATATTAACCGCCATATGCAAAGATTTTCAAAGATTCCAAAATCTGAGTTTTTGGGGAAAAAAGGCTGATTTATATCTTAATGCTGCTCGGATATAGATCTCTAGCTTCAAGTACACATATTTTATCAAAACCTTCTGTCACAAATTTTACACACCTTACCAGTGGCGTAGTTTTGGGGAGGGTTAGGGGGGACAAAATCCCCTTCGAAATTATACATTACTTGATTAATGAACTATTGTACGGTAGGATATTTTATATAAAAATGTTTTCATTATTCATTTTTTGTAGCGTGGATAGATAGCTGGTGTACGCTTCCTAGAATACTTTGATTTTATGGAAGTTGCTCATTTCACTGGGGGAGTGGAGGACCGAGGGTTGTGAGTTTGATCCTGGTTATGGATTAAACAACTGGCTAGTCTACCCAGCATGGTTCCTGTTAAATCTGTTGCGGTTAGAAATCCATTCGTTGGTTGCGGTGTAGAAGTTTGGAAAGTGGGCTAGCCAGCTCAGATACTGTCGTTTGACCGAAGTAAAAGTTAAATGGCATACCTACCCTGGCTGTTAAGAGCTAAAACCCTGAAAAACGAGGCTAGGACCCCGGTTGGTTGTGTGTGTGATTGCATGGAGCAAGTCTTGGCAAATAAAAATTTGATAAACAGGACTTTCCATCACTATATCATTTCTGGAAATGAAATGCTACTTATCATTTGGCTTTATAAGGTTGTTGGGGGAAAATCCTTCTTTTATTTAACTAACACCAAATAAAAAAAATGATAGCATGCACAAGCCCTTAAAAATTCTTTTTTGTTCCATTAATCATTTGCTGAAGAGGTCAAAATTTGGTTGCGATTCATGTGGGTTTTTCCGTGAATGCTCTTAGAATCCGAGCATCATCTTCCCCGTAGTGATTGTAAAAGAAGCGTATTGAAGACATTCAAAAATAATATTTGATACCAAAATTAAATTTTATTTATTTGCACACGGTCATTTGATGTCCGTTCTCGAAATTTTGAAATGCTGCAGAAATATTCGTTAAAATCAAACGATTTAAATCTTTTAATTCCAGATAGACTAAGAAAATGAATTTCAAAGTTGATGAACATCATAATTTTAATACGAAAGTCTTCGGAACATAAATATCTTAGTACCTTTAATCCTCACAAAAATCTTAGGTACCTTGGGTACCACAATTAAAAAACACGCTTATTTATTCAAGAATTCCGTAACTATTACTTCATGGACTAAAGTAGCAAAGTTCATCTTTCCCTCAGCTTCCTCATCTTTCCTTCAAAGTTTATCTTCCCCTCGCTGCAGCAATATTCATTAAAAAATGTCTAGGTATAATGAATTGGCTAAGTACTACTAAAAGAGACTATCATAGCATCACCTGGTCGAAAACTTCTAAATTATCGCTTCAATCTTTAAAACGGTTTGAAATAGATCAGAAAAATAAATTACAAATTCATGAACACCATAGTTTTAGTATGAAAATCTTAGGAACATAAAAATCTTAGTACCTTGAGTCCTTACGAAAATCTCGATTACCATAGGAACACAAATGATAAAAAAGCACGTTTATTTTTTTAGGAATTCCGTAACTATTACTTAATGGACTAAGCCAGTAAGGTTTATCTATCCCTAAGGTTAGATTTGATTTACGTTAAATAAAGATATCTTGTGTTATCTAGTTTTTTTAGTTTTCTTTCTGACACAATTCTGTTACAATTCATTATAAGAAATTACAAAACAAATGCTCATTTTGAGCTAATAACGGTAACAATCTATCCTTTCGTACTAAATTCAGTATGCTCTACAACTATATAACTCCATTTTTTCCTGGTTTGTACTGTTTCTGAGACTGGAACGTCAACACCACCTTTAAGGTATCTGACAAGTGCAAAAACATGACTTTGGATAAAATTTTTGAAATTGAGTTTATTATAAATTTAAAATACCTATATTCTTTGCTTTCTACAAATACTTTACTTTTGTTTGTACTCTAATTATTTACAAAGTTATAGCAGTTTTTATTCAAGCTGATAACACTGTATAGACTAGGGGTTTTAAGTGCATTTATCTCAAAATCAGATTTTTTTTACATTTTACACCACCTTAAACACGATATTTCATGTTCCTTTTAAAATAATTGCTTACAATTTTTCACGAGTGTTATGATTATGATTATGTCACACATGTTTTGAACAACAGACTAAGAGAAAAAAATTAGAATTTCATTTTAATACCTGTTTTTTCGCAAAGACAAGTGCGAAAATTTTTAAAATTTGTTATTTAATTTACATTGATCCCTAACTCAGTAGCATATGCACTTACTTTAAAGATAATAAAAGCCTTCTACACAAAATCCTCAAAGATTTTTTTGTTTTGGGTGATAGATATTTTTTACAGTGTTTATGGCATATGCAAAAAATGCCTTATTTCTACATAAAAATGGCCACTTAAGAAATAAAAATAAAATAATAATAATCTTTTTAGCTACTTTTATAAGTTTTTATGTATAATAAAACAAATTAACTAGTTCTCAAAAATTTTACATTAATATTTTTTAAAAAAAAAAAGATTTCGAATGTAGTCGGATAACTGAACTACACTAAATGGTGCTGTAAATTCTCTTATCTTATTGCCCATTTCTATTGAACTATATCTAAAAAATAATATTATTGCTATAGTTGCATATATTTGGCTGTTGTTGTTGTTGTCGTAAGCCATTAGGGCAAAGGATGTGATTGTTCTTGTTTTCCAGTGGCGCCATCTATGGCCAAGCATTCAACTTCTGCCACACCCATTTATAGGGCGGACCCATTCACATAAACCGGAGAACGATCTATCTCCGAATCAGTACCCCCATAGGTATAATTTGTCATGGGAACATGATGAACATTGCGACCCGACAGACTTAAAGTGCACCAGTCACCATTCACTACGGGGAGTCTTTGACTGGTTAGATTCGAACTCCCATTCTCATGAACGTGAGTCCAAAGCCCTTAAAACCAGGCTATCCCAGCCTCATATTTTCGGCAAGAGAGTGAAACGGACTTAAATAGCAATGCAGTAAGTGCCTGTGCAATAAATTTTGTCTAAAAGTCTCGATCAAAAGTATAATTTACATCTCTGTAACCACACGTATTTTATTCGTAAATTCAAATATAACCCCATTATTTTTCTATATAAAATTAAAATAACGAAGAGTTTTTCGAATTATTCACACTATCAAGAACACATTAAGAACTTATAATTTGTGCATAAGAACTTGAAACGTATTGTTCACATGCCCAATGATAAAACACGAGTTACTAGTGCAGTTTATTAAAAAATGTGATAGTCGATTTTTAACTTATTGCTTACATTTATAGAACTAATTAATGTATTATCAAGAACTTTTCAATTCTTTTGTAATCATGAAAATAAAGTTCAGAGGTTGAAGCTTTAAGTTATGTTGTGTAATTATGAAAAAATGTTTTTAAAATATTGAGATCAAATAAATAATTTGAATTCACTGAATAAATAAATTTTTTTCTTTTTTAAAATGGTATCAAAATGAATTTATTAGAATCTCTTAAGAAATATAAATCCGAAGATCAAACAAGAGACTTCCTTCAAAACTGCTCAAAAATATAATTTCAGTCAATCAAGCAGGATGCAAAGCTAAACGCTTCATACAAATCAAATTCTGGTGATAAAAAGAAGGCTTATGTTTGATGAAAATATAACAATTTATATCTTTTAAAATGTATAATTTCCAATCACAAAAATGTATTAATTTCAATTGTATCTGCTTGCATTCACACAAATAAAAAATATTTTAAAATATTTGTTTATTTTCGTTTATATAAATTAATAAATTTTAAATTATATATTTATTTAAATTCATTCGAATTTATAAATTTTTAATTATATATTTGTTTAGATTCATTCAAATTTATAAATTTTAAATTATATATTTATTTAAATTCATTCAAATTCATAAATTTTAAATTATATATTTATTTCAATTCATTCAAATTTATAAATTTCAAATTATATATTAAATTCATTCAAATTTATAAATTTTAAGTTATATATTTATTTAAATTCATTCAAATTTATACATTTAAAAAATAAAAGCATATTGTGATACTGCGCTGTCCAAAAACCAATAATTCCTCTGAGTCCCAGTCTCCTACAAAAATGAACGTCTTACCTTCTCCAAGGCTAATGCTCATTTCACTGGTGTAGTGGAGGACCGAGGGTTGTGAGTTTGATCCTGGTTATGGATTAAACANATTAAAGAGCACTTCTTTTGTCAACATTAAACGCGTTACATAACTATTGCATATATATATATCCAAGAAGAGTAACATCCCGAAGATGACAGGGATGGTGAAATGACGAGGGAGAGGATGGGGATCCCGAGGAAGCGGGGGAGGATACCCGGGAAAACTGACTAACGCCTTATCTCTGTCCTACAGGCGACTTGGGGGGATTGCACGCATCTCACAATCGAATGTTAGCTACCTCCTCAGAACTCATCCCTGATTTCCTGTGCATGAGGGGTAATAATAAGCTAGGGGGTATAGATGACGTTTGGGAGTTGAAGTTTGTTTCGGTTTGAGATGAAGATAGCTCTTTGTGAAATCATACACCAATAGTTCGCCTTCTACCAGAATTTCGCATCATTTTGGAAGTGGGGAATGAAATATATAATAGCCAGGGGGAGGGGGGGAGACTAAGATTTTTATTGTTAGCCTATCTCTATTGATCCAGATTTTATTTCGATTGTGTGTGAATGAACTGGGAGGGGGGGGGATGATGCGGAGTCGGGGGCGATGTGTAATGAGTTTATCTTATCAAGATGATGAGGTGACTCAAAAAATGTGTTTGTCTATTAATTTTGGTTTAAATGTATATCGATTTAAACAGAATATGCGTCGTTTTTTCGTCGTTTTATGCGTCGTCGTACTTAAAGTCTTCTACTTAAAGTTATTTATTTTATTCATTTATCTTTTTTTTTTTTTGGAGGAATTAGAAAAAAACTTACTATTAAAACTTCTCAAATGAAATCGTATTATTTAAATTAAGACAACTTATGAAGGTTTTGTTTTCATCACCAAAGCCCTTTTTTAACTGTTAAGTTACAAATCAAACTTGTTTTGATAGGAGATACACATATTTATAATTTTATTTGTAGATTTTGGTAGTACAACACCAATGCTATCCTGAAGTTTGGTTTTATTCCTTAAAAAGTACTAAAACATTTGAATCGAAAAAAATTCTGAAAAAATAATTTTTTTAAATTAGAAAATACTTAGCATTTACATTTGATTGGTTTTTTTGTGTTTCAAAATATTTTTTTTCAATATTCAAACTAATTTATTAGAATCTCTTAAGATAGACAAAATCGAGGATCAAACAAAAAGCTTCCTTCAAAACTGCACAAAAATATAATTTAAGTCAATCAAGCAAGATATAAAGCGATACGCTTCATCTAAAGCAAATTCTGGTGATAAAAGAAGGTTCGGGTTTGATAAAAATACATAGATTTATATCTTTTAAAATATACAATTTCTATTCACAAAAATTTATAAATTTTAAAATATGTAATTGTTTGCACTCACACAAATAAAAAAAAATTCGAAATATTTTTTTGTTTTCGTTCATACAAATTTATAAATTTTGAGTTATATATTTGTTTCAATTCATTCAAATTTATAAATTATGGAAATATATGTTTTTTTTTAATTTATAAATATGAATGAATTGAAACAAATATATAACTTAAAATTTATAAATTTAAAAAATGCATTTTTTTTGAATTTATAAATTTGAATGAATTGAGGCAAATATATAGCTCAAAATTTATAAATTTGAAAAAGAAACATGTTTCCATTCATAAAAAATTATAAAGGTTGAAATATATATTTGTTTCCACACCCCTTTCAAAAAGCGTCTACGTAGACTTATGCCCAACTCACAGTTTCAATCAAGAATTAAAGGTTCTAGGTTTGGTTCCAATTCAAAATATTTAAATAGGATAATAGTTGATTGATGCACGAAAACTTTGCTGTCACTTCGAAAGAATTCTCATAAATACACTTGGGAAATCTCCTTTAGTTTAAAAACAGACCCTATACCTCTGATTGGAATGCCAAAACAGTTTGATATTAATAAATATTAAAACTAGAAAATAATGGAAGCGTTTTCAATTTATTGGTTAAAAATATAATTGTTAAGCTTTCTCATTAAATGATCCGATTTAAGCCAGAAAAGGATTAACTTTCTCTAATATATCACAATAACAATTATTCTTAAAGTTATACAAGATAAAAGAGCGGTATTTTTTTTAATTTATCATGAACCTTATAAAAATGTTGGAACATGTTAAACTATAATGTCATTCAAATTCGTTGCTATCTGAATAGGGTGCTAATTTGAAACACGTAACCGTTTTTCGTAATCTTGAAACCATAGTTCAGTTTAAACGGAATCATGATACAGTTTAGCACCTTATTAAAACTGCTAGAAATTTACCCCGTTTTATGAGTCAAGTTAACGATAGTTGTGGTGCATTACTTTGGTGGTCATCTTAGAAAGGTGACTTATTACTATGACTATGACTTACTTATGACTTATTGTTTCTTTATATTATGTTATTCTTAAGGATCTTTGTTTAAAACATGCGTAATATTCGTTAATCTATACATTAATAGTTTCCTCCTAGGGTGAACTTACAAAATACGTTTAAATTGGCCCTTAACACTATTTTGTCAATTTAATCAAATTCCGTTAAAAACATAGTATCATCGAAAATTTCATAAATTTTTTTTTGTCAATTCATGAAGGATTTAGATTATCGTTTAATAACATCTCTATAAAAATTTGACTTACTTTAGTGATAAGAATACAAGATAGACAGGTGGTCAGTTTACAGAAATATTTTGCTCTCTCTTATATATAGGACTAGCTGAATACCTATTTTTCATACAAGGTTTTCCATACAAGAAGAAAATAATCTACAAATCGGCATTGAACAACACTACGAAATCGTGCACAAAATTGAAAAACATATACCAACATAATTAATGAGTCTAATATAGTTTTAATTATTTATTTATCATTAATTTCCCTTCCTGCGGCTTTACTTCATTAAATTAAGCAAAACACTGTTTTTGTAGTTTATCCCATCAGAATAAAGATTTACTGTATTCAGTATCACTTTGCATGATGCTATTGCTCGCGACCAACTGTCACATAACCCTTCAACATTTGAGTTTTGTGTGAAATGCATTTATCTATGATAGCAAACTAATGCCGAAATTTTAAAAGCAAATAGAATTCTCATAAGACCTTGATAAAAAATTAAAAGCCTGGCTGCTTCCTTACCTAACCGTTACTATGTAGAATAAAATATTCCGAAAGACAGTTCTTTAAATCTTATTTATTAAAATATTAATACACTCTCTTTGCTACCACTGGAAAAAATATTTTCTGAAATTACGGAACTTGGTAATTCGATTCTTGGTAATGGAGGTCAATTCTGACGTGAAATATCCTCAATGGTAGATGGATCACGGGTCAGAGTCCCCTTGTGGTTAGACTTAACGTGAGAGGCTTTCGGGGTTTTCCTCTCTATGTAACGCAAATGTTGGTTAGTTCCATCAAAAAGTCCTATACGTAGGCAAATTTCTCACAGTACTTGATCTAGGAGTTCCTTTGTCTTCTAGAATGGGTTCAAAATTACAAGGATGCGAAGTTGAACATTGGTAGTCGTGAACCCTAATCTGGGTCAGCAGTTCAACGACTGCTGTAAAATAAAAAATATTAAAAAATAGTAGTCAATTTCGACAGATGATCAACAAGGGTTGTCAAATTGAAAAGTTTCACAGTATGTAGTATGGTTCAGTGGTAAACCTTTATTATTTTTTTATAATTTTTTTAATTTTTTTTATTTTATTTTACTTTATTTCATTTGTTTTATTTAAAAAGTGAAGTAAAAATATTACGAGCAGAAGAATAAATCAGCCAAACTTCATTTCATGAATAGCGTTTAAAATATCTTAAATATGAACTTTATAGTAACGAATGAGAAGCCAGTAAAAAGCAAATCTATGATCAAATACTGGAGAATATACGAGCCGTTGCCTCTTACAAAGAGATTCTTACGCGAGATGAACATATTAATTCGACTAAGGCTCACGTGACCATCCCCTAACATTCCAAACAAAATGCATATAGCACTCTTCAATGTCTTCTTCATCATCCAACAAAAGAATTGACCATCGAATCGGAAAAATCTTCCGCTCTAGAAGTTTCCCATCCAGTTCCACCCTCGTATGAAAACGTTGGACGTAATGGATCGTGGAGCACCCCCTAAATGAGCCAAGGGAACTCCCATGGGTGCCCCCACGCTGTGGCAATCAACAGTTATGATGGATCGACTGGTGGTCACATTCATGGGTGGCACGCTGACACCCTTGTCGTCAACGCCTCTAACGCATTTCTCTTTAAACATAAGGTTAATCACACATCACTTCAGCCCTTTTAATGGAGCTTTGAGAGTCTGTATTAAATGCGATTAACACCACTGCAAAACAGCGTGACATCATGGTAGTTTATTCATATTAAATTTTTCAAATTCCATTTTCCTTCCTAGCTAGGAATACCAAATTCCATTTTATTTGCAGTTACTATTCTGTAAATACAGGGCGAGAGTATATGAACCAAATTATTAAAGTTTTCAGAAAATATTTAGTTCAAAAATACATGAAAAGTAGTTGAAGATATTCTGTCATTGTTGTTGTTTCAAATGACACATGCCAAATACCAGCAAGACTGCCTGGTGAAGCCAAACAAATTTAAGGCAGAGGGTGCGTTTCTTGTTTTTCAGTTGCACTACCTATGGCCAAGAATCGGACTTCAACAATGCACACGTCACAGCCCGTTTATAGGGCTGACCCATTCATACATCCATTCATTCATCCATCATATCGTAATTTTGACCTGAACCAAAGAACGATCCATCTCCAATTCAGCACCCCCAGAGGCATGACTTGTTATGGCAACACGTAGGACTTCGTGACCCGACATATTTAATCACTTAATAAAAGACGATTTAATCAACCACCATTTGCAACACGGGGAGTCTTCGGCTGGCGGGGATCAAACTCCCGACCTCGTGGACATGTGTGCAACGCCTTATCAACTAGGCTATCCCGACCGTTGGTAATCGTAATCTCAAAATTGTTTCGGCTTTCTACGACGGTTATGAAACGTATTCACCATCGACTTAGATTGTTCCTTCAGAATTTTCACTGTCAATCTCTTTCTCTTGCGTTATCGATGAAGTATCTTATATATATATATAACAGATGAAGCTGTCATAGCCTGTTTTAAAGGGTGGACACAGTCATACATCCATTCATTCATTCACAGATCGTAATTTTGATCTGAGCCAGAGAACGAGCAATCTCCAATTCAGGGCCCCCAAAGGTACTGATTTGTTATTGGTACTTGGTGGACTTTTTGACCTGACAGTGCACCAGTCACCAAATACACGTTGAATCTTCGGCAGGTGACTATCGAACTCGCGACCTCTTGGGCATGGACCCAACTCCCTACTAAACAGGCTGTCCCAGGTCGAAGATATTCTAATTTAGTATATGGCGTGTTTGATGTGCTTGCCATCAATATGGTGTGGCTGAGAATATTAATTAATTCTGGAAAAAAAAATCGCTGAAATGTGAGAGCGTCGATGGTTTCGATGAATGATTTTCTTGAGCTGAACAATGCTTAATTTGCGCGTACCTTGTACATAATATCGTTCACAAAAATTAGACACAAGAGTTGAGATCCTGATAAAATCATGATTTTGATGATCGGTATACATTCGAAACACTGTCTTTCCTCACTTTTATTCCCCCAAAAATAAGCAATAAGAACAGCACTGGTTCTCAAACTAACCCCAACACGCTCAGTATTTAAGTGTCAAGTCTTATCTGAATAAATAAATCCTGCCAATGGTTCAAAAGCTAAAAAAATTTTTTTCTTCTTCATAAGGCTTTAGAATTGCTAACCTATATACAGTCTAATGGACAGTTTAGTTAGTGTCAGAATTGAAATTAATGCAGATTTTCTCAAATGTTAAAAAAAAAAAAAAGAAAGAAAGAATGTGTTTCTGGACTGAAATAGTTTTTTGTATTGTTTGGTAAATAAATTACAAAATAGAACTTGGCAGTGATGTGTACATGTTCAATCTGAGGAGGTCACCATCTTACGTATTTATTTTCAATAAGTATAGCACCAAATCTTCATTGTTAGACATTTTTTAGAAAAAATGGTTAAATAACTATATTTATTTTATTTATTTAATTGTTATTTTACAAAATCAGTTGAATAATCATAAAAAAGATGGTTTTTAATTTGTTAACTGTGGGAAAAATTGTTTATTGACTATTTTCACCCCATACGGTTAAGCAACCAGAGTTTCATCCGCGCAACTAGACTCAAAGCAAATGAGATTCGAGCACGCGTTCTTCGAAGGCTGAAAGCTAAGCCACGTGATAAGGATTAGTAATTCACATTTTTATTTTCCATCATTGGATATCTAATACAACAGCAAATGCCTAATAAATGTTCGTTATAGTAGAAAGTGTATGATGAAGTCCTTACGAAGCCATTTAGTTTCCTGCAACTTCGGCAGAGGGAGCTACTCTGTCAACCTCGTGACCGGTAGAACAGAAATGCGAATCCCAGAGTTGACACCGTAATATTCCACCCATTCTTTTATCACACGAATAATTTATAAAGTCCTGCATTTCTCAATTGGTGAACCCGGACTATTGGAATAAAAAACTATCATTCACACCTGAATGCCAATACCATTGAGTTGCATAATGCGCTTAATACAAAAAAAGTATCCTCCTTTCCTTTGACCTTTTGAGGAAAAGAATGCTTTGTCACTCCAATTACGCAGTGCGAATTCATTGTTGTGCTGGTTGAGAAAAACGTTGTAGTGTTATCCGTTTCCCAACTGATAGAATTCAGTCTCTAAAATAAAATGAACATGTCTTGTATCATCGAAAGAGACAGAATAAGACTTGTGATAACTAAACCAATCTGTGGATGCCTTGTTGTCACTTTCACGTCTATCAGATATACTTTACTCCATCGCTAATGTTTAACTATGGATGAAACTTAACATTTTAAAGCAATGTTGAGTGCTAATGTTCGTTATTAGTATTGTGCGTATTGGTTGCATTTTCAGTTTATTTTCGTTTGACTTCGTTTGACTGTTGAGAAAAAACAATATGTAGTACATTTATTCTGTTGGAATTACAATAATAATAAATATCAACTCTTACATATCGCATTTTCAACAATATTCTTCAATTAAAAAAATTATTTACAGACTTACGAGGTTCAACCCCAGTAGGCTGTAGAGTTGCAGCAAATAAATATTTTGATTCAACTTGCTCCTAAATTTCTTAACATTCCTTCCTGATTAAGTGGCGTTATTGAACAGAACTTCATATTAATCCACTTAAAATCCAACAGCAACCTTTTCGATGGAATGATTTTATTTTCCCTCACAAAAATGCAGTTTGAACGGTTCATAAGGCAAATCTTAAATTAATAAGAGGAAAAGTTACTTTATGATGCAAAATCAGACGTAAAATAATCAAACATCCCTTTTTCACGACTGATTTTGAATTCTGACTCTCAAAATAATGAAGTCAGTTGTCAGAATTAACCCTATTTTATTAGACATAACTAACTGAATGCTTGTACTTCCGTTCAGTATGAATCAATACTGCGAAATCATGTATTAAACTGAAAGACATATCCCGACAAAATTTATTGAGCTAAAACAATTTCAATTGTTTTTATTATTATTTGCTTTTTTTTCCTCGGTGACATGGTTTTTGAGGTTCATCCTTCAAAATAAAGATTAATTATATTCAGCGTCTTTTGCACAATGCTATTGCTCGTGCTCAACAACAATATTCAGAAGTTACCATAATATATATTTAGTTCTATAATAGTTCTGTTAGTTCTGTAATTCTTATAAATTACCATTCTATAAATTGTTATCAATAATAGTACATTTAGTTCTTATTAAGAACACCCATTAACATAATATCTGTAGTATCCATTTTTAAAATTAGTTAAGCATCATTGGAGTTAATAATAAGGTGTTTCTTATGGTTTCTTTAGATGAAGAAGAACCTTTTGTCTCCATTAATTTAGCTTTTTCAATACAAAACTTTATTTTCATTACAACATCTACCTGTTGAGCCGTCGTAACTCAGGAGGTAGAGCGTTCGCCTTCCAATGAGGTGAACCTGGTTCGAATCCCAGGGATGGCTGGTCGATACGAATCCCCCTCCCGGCTCTCACCGACCACAATGCTGATATAAAATATCCTCAGCGGTAGACGGATCATGGATTAGAGTGTCTTTGCCGTCAGGCTAACCGTGGGAGATTTTCATAGTTTTCCTCTCCATGTAACATAAATGCTGGTTAGTTCCATTAAAAAAGTCCATCTTTTGCAATACTTGATCCAAGAGTTCCCAAGTCCTCTGGGTTGTGCTCAAAATTACAAGGCTACGGAGTTGAACATTAGTAGTCGTAAACCAAAAATTGGGTCAGCTGTTCTACGACGGTTATAAAATTATTTAATTCAGTAGCGATCGTAAGGAATTTTAAATTTTATATGGTAAAATGTAAATTGAAAACATTGTATGTACTTTATTAACTTTCTCCATTAAATTAATCCCACATGATTAATATCACATGTATTAGTAACAAAGATCACTTCCCGTATAGAAAAAAAAATGGAACTACTACAACATGATAAGAAGAAATAAATTAAATCACTGTCCAAAAAATTAAATCAAATTAATATAAATTTTTGCTAATGAAATAATAATATTCGATCTATATTGTTTTGAAACGTTGTCTTTGATTAAAGACGACTTCTCTAAATGATTTTGTATAAATATCATGCGTAAAAAAATTAATAACAATAATAATAATGAAAAGATAGCGACAATAGATTCAATATGAAACACAATGGAGTCCACGTAAACGAAAATGTGTGAACGAAGAATATGAATATAAAATAAAAGATTTCTGTGACTCTTTATTGTTACAAAATATCGTCACTCTTTCGTTCCGGTGCAGAGTTGAAAAGATGCAACCAAAACAGGAACGATGGGGAATCATTGAAGTGCGCTAATCCGATTTCGCGCAACGCTGTATATACAGAGGGGGGTGTTTTTTCCCACGACGCCTATTACCTCGTTTGCATTTTCTTCTTTCTTTTTCTTTTTTTTTCAATTAAGTAATAATAATTTTTTGGATGTAAATTTATAATTGATGAATAGTGTTAAGCAAAGCTACTATTGTAATATTTTAAACAACTTTAAATATAATTTATTTGTGAAAGAAAAAGTGTTTCAATAAAAATCATTCTTAACTTGTTATTTATTTTAATCATAACGCTTACCTTTATTTATCATTTAATTTATCGCTCTTATCGAGTTTTTTTTCTTTTTTTTTTTTCGTCTTAGCTAGAAGATGGAGTTTAGTAATAGACTGTATGCTCTTACAGTTCTACAATACAGTTCTCTCCAAGATGACGCTTATTTCAGTCTCTTTCGTTCATCATTTATTTTAATGTATTCATTAATTTTCATGCGTCAGATATTTTTATGCATTCAGCAAATCTTCGTATAAGTTTATCGTATAATATTTATGCGTTCAATTTCGTTCTTTTTTTTTTTTTAAGGAAACAAAAAACAAAACAAAAAAACTTTATTGGGAACAAAAACAAACACATAAATACAAAAAATATATATTCGTCGCCAAGTAGAAAATCCTGTCCAGGTGATAAAGAAAGGTAATACAATAAATTTAAAATAGAAATTTAAAAAAAAAAATAAAAATACATGAAACCATATTAAAAAAATAACAAAGGTATCATAAGAAATTCATTTGGACTGGCACAAGCCTGGTATAAAAAATCAAATGCTTGCTTTAAAGTTAAAAATAGAGATTTAAATCAATGTTCATCACAAATTGAAATAAAGCATGCTTAAAAGAATAATATATTTGGATATTTTGCAACTGAAATATTATTGCATGAAATATTAGGAAATATTATTTTTAAGTGTTTAGTTAAATTTTGCTTCAATTATATTTACGTGTTCAGTTTTCTGCATATATATTAGCTATTTTTAAGTGTTCAGATCGTTTATCAGTTTTTTTTTCGTTTTAATTACTTCTTCGTGTTCAGTTAGTTTTTGTATTAATTATTTTTCAATAATGCGGGTTATTTTGTCAGATTCTCATCCGATATTCTCGCTGCTGAGGACAATTTAAGAAAGGAAACATATTCTGCCTTTTCGGATTTTTATATCCGAACTCGGTGAGGCGAGAAAACAAAAGTAGTAAACCCCCCTCATTAAAGAAATCGATTTTTCCCTTGTTATAATTTAATTTAATTTTGATCTGCTTGTTTCGATTTTTAAGGCAATCATGTCTCTATGCAGATGGTTTATGTTAAGTTTCCAATATTCTTTTATTACCATTAGATATTCTTAATGTATTTACTTCATTATTATTATGTCTCTAACGTAATAATAATGTATTTACTTCATTATTATGTTGGAGAAATGATCACTGTCAAACGAACTTCAACTTAGCTAGAAACAATTTGGATTTATATCACTATCCCGGAAAATTTTATTCTAAACTTTTTTTAACATACAATTCATATTCAAAAACCTTAATATTTTTTTTGTTTCAGATCTCTATTAAAAATATCTTCCACGAGAAGAAAAAAATTGGTCGAATTGATGCTTTCATAGTTCGAGAAAGATATGCTACTTAAAATAACGTTATTGTTATAGATTAATTTTCTTTTTAGCGTTTCAAAAGAAAATCAAACTTTATTTAATTTATCTTTTTTAAATAATTTTAGATAAAATTGCAATTCTTTTAAATTAAGGATCATAAGACAGACATAAATTATTGGACTAATGATGGAAGTTTGCGAAATGCGAGAATAATAAATTATAAGAATGAAAAGAAAAGGAGAAACCACTTTTGATACTTTGTAACATTTCAAGAGATAAAATCAAGTTTTCGTAATCCTATTATATTTTAAATTTACGATCTGTGAATACAAGGGTCCCGAGCTGTCAACACGATTTCTCATAAATGATGGCGGCCATCTTGATTAAATAAAAACTGTAATGGCACTTCCATAGAGTAAAATTATAATTGGTAGCTGTTTTTTTTTAATAATAATTTAGTACCCATCAGATAAAACAATTTGCATTGAAATATTTTCACGTTTTGAGAGAGGTGTTTATTAACACCAACGATATAGTTATGTAAGTTTTTTAATAAGGAGTGAAGGTATTGTTATAAAGACAAATATCTCATACTGCAACTAAATAGTCAGTAATTTTTAATTGAAATGTAGCCATTATGTTTAAAATGTTTTTATTTTTACCAATAATTGCATTTTAATAATTGGACATTATAATAACGTAGTTAAAACTAAACTGGAAAAGTTGGCAAAAATATCAGCTGTTTACTATCTTATATAGAGTCATCTTAAAAGACTGATCTAATAAAAGTTTATTTTATCAATAAAAGTAAAGTTAATTTCTTTTTATATCTAAATTTTGATGACAAATCTCTTATGTTTTTTTTCCAATTTATTTTACCACGTGTATAAAACAATTTTAAGCTAATATAAGCAAAATCAATTTTTTTTTTTTAAAAAAAAAGTTTAATTTGTCTAAAAAAATCATTTGTTTTAAAATTTATTTCGCATATTTTTGTAATGCAGGTTGAAAGAATGAAAATCAAAACTTTTTAAAATCAACATCACGTGTTCAGTAAGAAAAAAAATTTATAAAAAAGTATTTCATTGCGATTGTTTATAGTCAGGGATAACAATTCTAACATGGGTCGGTGAGGTTTTAAACTTAGATCTCTAAAATCTTCATGAATTAAATAAGGCATCATACTAAATTTTTACCGGTTTTATACATACTGCGAATTTTAATTGAGTTTAAAATGCTTATGCAAAATCACCTCATTTTTAAGGAAATAAATAAAGATGAGTAACAATTTTGTTGTATTCATATAACGCATTGATAGTTCCGAAATGCATCATTTACACACAAAAACTTTAAACTTTATGTCACAGTTAAAATGAGAAATTTTCGCTACCTTTAATCAGAAATTTTTGCACGATAAAACAAAAATATAAAAAAATAGCGGAGAATAGTGCAAGGTCATTAATTATAGAGAGTATTTAGCATGATATAGTGATTTGACTTAAAATAAAATATTGTATTTTGCGTTAGTCTTGTTCTCGTTGGTCATTATTCTTGTGATTTAACACTTTGTTTGTTTTCATACTTGAATATCAAATCATTAATTTTAAAAAACTCCACTGTTATTCTATTTTATGCAAACATTGATATTTACTACTAGGGGGCTAATCCCCCATTCAATGACACTCACAACCCCGATTATTGCTTCGCAATAATTATTGTTTTTTAGCATAAAACAGTTGCAATTATTCTTCACTTCCAACTTCCAAATATTTCCCGTATGATAAGTATTGAGATCTATTAGTGTATGTAAATCATTTTTCTAAGCAATCATTTTTTTAAATAACACTTAAAATTGAAAGTTTATTGTTATAACAAATTTAGTGAGTTCTCAACTGCAATTTAATGCTTTCCAAACGGACAGATGTATTTTAAATACAATTTATGCATTCATCATTTTGTGCCATGAAGCTGAAAGTTTAGTTCTAAATCATTTAAAAAAATCTCTTAAACTGTAATTCATAATTAGTATTTTAATGTAATTTGCACCAAAAAATAATAATTGTAAAACGATTAATAAGATCAGACAATGATTTAAATAACTTTATCTTAAAATGTAACATAGAATTACAATATTATAATACTACTAATAATAATAATAATCCTAAAATTTTAATTTAGAAATCAAACCAAATCCAAAACATAATAATAACAGTACAGGTAATTTTAACCTTTAAGTTAGGGAAACAAAAATAGGAAAACATTAATAAAAATTAATGTGGGAAGACCATGTGATTTTCCAGCCAATAAAATGTATTGACAACACTGGAAAACTGCGACAGCGTCATCAAATTTTTATATATAGTACGATGCAATTTTACTTTTAATACAGCCAATCTTATTGGGCCGTGAACTGATCTAATTACTGATTTTTATTAGAATCATTACAAAAATAATAAAAGAAAAAGTATGCTAAAGAGTTTCTGGTGTGATGAAGATTGGTTGATAAAATCATGTAGCAAATTAGAATATGTTGCTGAGGGCTATTGCAACCACTTGTCTTAAAAATGAAAATGATTGAGAATGTTTTTTTTCATTAACTTATTTATTATAATATTGTGAATATGTGAGCTTACTATTGATTTATGGAATTGGAATTACACTGCTAAATATTCTTTGCGACATAAATAAAATGAATTCTTTACTTGAGCGATGATTTTATCTACTTTTCTTTGTAAAAGTAGCCATCATATTTGAACTGATTGCAGTTCAATCGCTGGGACAGTTATGGATTCTTATGGGTTATTTGTGGAGCCGTGGTGGTTTAGGGGATAGAGCGCTCTCCTCCTAATGAGGTAAACAGGATTCGAATCCCAGTGATGGCTGGTCGATACGAAGTTCGCACCCGGTTCAGACCGACCACAGTGCTGACGTAAAATATCCTCAGACGGATTATGGGTTAGACTTTCCTTGCCGTCAGGTTAACCGTGGGAGGTTTTCGTATTTTTCCTCTCCATGTAATGCAAATGCGGGATAGTTCCATCAAAAATTCCTCTGCAGGTTTCTTCCAATACTTGATCTATGAGTTTCCTTGTCTTCTGGATTGGGTTCGAAATTATAAAGATACGGAGTTGAACATTGGTAGCCGTAAACTGAACATTCGGTCGGCTGTTCAACGACTGTTGTAAGTTACATAATTATAAAATACGGGTTATTTTAATGATTTTAAATAAGGAAATTTAAAAAAATAATTTCTTAAGAAACTAATTTAAACCTAAATAAATTTTTAGTTGGAAACAATGTTAAGGTTTTACAAAGGAAACTTTAAGAAATACATAGTTTTTACATTTTTTCTATGAACAACTATCTAATTTTAAATTATTTTCTCAATTTAATGTATGATATTGAGCAATGTTTGCTGTATTGAAACTGCTTTTGTGGATGAAATAGTGATTCCCTGAAACCTTTCAAGTTCAATATAGGCTCAAAATAGAATTGCAGAAAGATGATTGAAATAACTTTTTTTTTCACTGTTTATGATTTAAAAAAATTTAGCTATGCGTAAGGCTCCCACCAGAATTGCGACAATTGTCGCCAACTGCTTTACAAATGTCGCTGAAATCACGCGCAAGGGTGACAAATTTGCCTCCTTGAAATATGTGTACAATAATTTTTCAATATAATTATATAAAATAATTATTCTAATATGTATAGAATAAAAATAATTTCTTGCATCGAATTCAACGTATTTCAAAAAAAAAAAAATTGCTGAGCTAATTTTATTATTTTATGCGTGGTATTCAATTCAAAAGGAATAACTAAAAGTTGTCTGGTACGACATTTTTTAAAATTAAATGTTAAAATTTCAAATTTACATGTCGTGTTGTGCTATGCATTCCTGTACTGATAACATAATTGATCATCCATTAAATATTTTCTTCTCTTTTTGAATTAACTTTATTTAAAAATTTTAATTTTTTAGATAATTAATTTTTAGAATAATATTTTGTTATTTATCTGGTCTCAGCATTTTAATCTCTATGTTGAATCTATTTATTAATATTATTTTACTTTTTTTTCACTTAATTTTAATAAGTACTTATCTTTAATCATTAAGAAGTAATGAAGCTAAATAGTTTTTGGCGTTATAGATGGCAATAAATTAACTTTTTGATGTGTACTATAAAATGAATTATGCAATTGTGAAGTTCGATTTTTTCGCAAGTTTGTCTACCATATTAAGATTTCGGATCACTAAATGAATACCTAGGTGGTCCCATTGAACCATTAAATTTTAATTACTGGTGTGAAGCCTTGTTATGAGAGAAGATATATTAAAGGCAATTCTAAAAACCTTTTTAGTTACTGAAATATCAGTTCTTGATTTACGGAATACTTTCTAATTGGTCTTACAGAAATATATTTTGAGCATAACTTTTCCTGAAATCTGAACATCATAAATTTTTTCCCCAGTTTGTCAACCATATTAAGATTTTGGACCACTACATGAATACCTAGGTGGTCCTATTGGACCACTCAATTTTCAATACTGGTGTGAAGCCTTGTTATGAGAGAAGATATATAAAGGCAATTCTAAAAACCTTTTTAGCTATCGAAATATCAGTTCCTGATTTACGGAATACTTTCTAAATGGTCTGACAAAAATATATTCTGACCATAACGTTTCCTGAAATCTAATCAGCACTGAGATTCAAAAGAACGATGTAGGCTGTAAGTATGGATCGGAGCAATACGGTGAAATCACTTTTTTTTCCCCCATTGTTTGTTTAAAAAAAAGGTATGTTAGGTGGGAGGAGGTGATGGAAATAAATGAACAATCAGACTACGTTTAAAGGGTGGGCAAGTGCGCATGTCTGCTACTTCCGTAAAAGATGCAGGGGGTGCATAAATGCCCTCTCATTGCGGTACGGTGTGTGACCAAAAGCGGAAAACACCCGCCCAACATTTTCTCACGAGGCGCCTGCGTTAAACACACATCAAAGGCGCAAGGGGGGTGAAAAAGAATGTTTCTTTTCGTAAAGGGATTTACCACCCCCTTTCGATTACGCCTGGATATACATCGAATTAATCTGCCGTATCATGGCACCCGCTACTTTTTTTACCCTCCTCATTTCAAAGGGTGTCCGGACAGTCGTTTACGTTTCTATCCCGACTCCTGACTCAAGTCACGTGTCTGATCACGTGTCAGAGGGTCTCTTGTGACACCCTATCCGTTGACGTTAGAATGAATATAAAACTGGATTTTTTTTTTTATCCTGACTCCCCGTTCCCTATTGTAGGAGATGGAAAAGCTTTCGTTACAGTCTCAAGCATTGACTTTGACTCCTTTTATGAATAGATTAACGAGAGATTCTCTTTCAGTTTTTGTAATGACCACTCATTTTTACGCCTGCACGATTTATCTCTTCTTCTTTTTTTAACTTCTCTCCTTTTTTTTTCTTTGGGCTCTTTATTTATTAGTGTATGGTTTTCTCACGAATTAGTGACTCTTTGGTACAGAAGAGATGACTAAAAAAGGGAAGTGTCCAAATATTTGGATTTTACTTGTTTGCTAAGATTAGTTTCACTGATATGTTTCTCACGATTATAGATACTATTCACGATTATAGATACTATTTATGAAAGGAAAAAAAAGGGTTTTGCCTGATTATAGTTTCGTTTCTTATAACTAGCTTATATTACTATAAATTTGAGAACTAAACTATGCCTTTTATTGTAAGGACTTCAAGGTCATAAAATCTAGTCAATAAGAAATCAAAACAGTGAAAAGTTTTAAATGATTATTAAAACAAAATTAAACCAATAAAGTAAAAAAAATGAAGTATGACATTCAGTAATAAAAATTGAAAATAAATTAAATAAAATATTAAAATTCACGATTGAGAATCGATTTATACTTTTATTTCTTACTCTCGGATCTTTTTGTGTTTTGATTTAACTGTTTACTTTTCTGTTTTTTTTTTCAGATTCAATAATAAAATAAAGAAGTATTATGTCTTGAATTTCCATTGCATTATTTTCCATTCAAACCTTTATTTCATAGATAAATCCCGTTTCCACTCGTAGAGCATCTATAATCAATTTTATATCATACTCTCTCATTTCATAAATTTTAAATTATAAATATTACTGCAATGATTTGAATTTTGTTAATGAAAAAGTGTAGTTGGATGAAAAACTCAACGCATGAAGATGAGTGTGTAATGAGTCAGATGATAGTAACATACGCAGGCTAAGGGAGCTCGTTCGTATTCATCTCTTGAAATACTCTAATCTTAGTGCTAAAGACTCTAATCTTAGTGCTGAATTCATAAAAAAAAAACTCTTCCCAGTAATGATGAATAAATCTCTCGATGCCATCACTGATGAAGAGAATTTTGAGGGTTTTTTCAGCACTCAGCGAGCAATTTTCATTTAAGAAATTATGCTCTTAAGAAATAATTCTTATGTTAGAGTTTTGTCTTAGAGATTTACAGAATTATCAGAATATTGAATGCTCCGTAATAACCACTGTTAATGTTCCTTTTTAAGTGGCACAATAATAATTAAACGAGAGAAAAAAATGCTTTCGGAAGCAAACAAATCGCTACGGGAGGAAACAGTGAGGAGTTGAAAGGCGAGTGTTAGAAATTCCGGCAACAAAACGGATTCTGATGTTTTTCTCCTAGTTCTTCACTAGTGATACGAAAAATTTTGATATTGAACTCATTTCTTCCGCTTTGAAGCATTGAATATGTATTTTTTCTGATTTTATTTTGACCAGGATTCTACAAAATATAGATTGACGGTGGTCATTACGGAACACCCTGTATGCTGAAATATGCATAACATATTTACTAGCATTTAAAAACAAAACTATTTTCTCATTTAATCCCTTTTCAATAAATAAAAATAATTAATATAATTAATAATCGTTTTATACCAAAACCCTGAATTGAGAGTAGAATAAAATCTATTTTTAGAGATTCCCTCTACATTTGCGCAACACATTAGAATAGAATTGAAAAAACGTTATAGGGTTGCTAACGTTTTGGATTCGTTAAAATTCTCTATTATTTCTCACACTTTCTTTCCCGCCAACACATTTGAATGAGTAAGGCTTAGAAAAAGAGCCTTGGCATTAAATTTAATCAATTAAAGGGCAATGCTTGGATTTCTTAACTTTCCTTGGCTAAAACTATTTTAACATACACACCACACTCGCCTTTCTGTTTTCTTGGTGGACGGAAGTGGCCAGTGGGGTTTAGCCCTACAGCCGCACCCTCCCGGCCATTTTCTAAATTTATTAATTTATATGTACACAAAAATGAATCTTTTTTTTACTTCGGAGCTTCATATGATTCCATAATTTTAGAAAAATAAATACATTTTTTATTCATATTTGATTTTTAATTTGAGCAGTTTATTATGTTTAATATATAATTGCTTACCCGTATCAGTCAGGAATAAAAAATTAAAAAATATGGGCAACTGAAAATAGACCAATCGACATCCTCTTCAATGAATGGTAAATTCATCATCTTCTTCTTTAAACCAAAATATTATTTGATAATGACGGACCTGAAACAAACGTTTATTTGCTTCAGTATCGAAATATTTTGATATTGAACTCATTTCTTCCTCTTTAAGACATTAAATGTTTTTTTTTTTCCTTGTTCTGATATTTTTTTTTTAAAGGATTTCACAAAATACAGATTGACGATGGTCCTTACGAAGCACCCATGACATTCCTACAACAAACGCTTATATGCTTCAAACCTGCTGTTACTGTGGTTAATTGTACACAGCAGTACATACATCAACAGACAAAATAAAATAAAATATGAAAGTAAAACAGTACAATAATAACATTTCTCTGTATATCCTCAAGATAAACAATTTTACTTGTTCAATCACGCTTATGTCGTTCCTCCCTCCGATTTAAAAACAAAACGGAGAATTAAAGATAACATTCAATGATTTTTGCTCAACGTTGTGGAATAAAACAGAGAATTTTCGAACACATTCATGAAATGGAGGGGTGCCGAAAGAAAGGTAATAGGGTAGGGAGGGTGTTATGATGGATGAGGGCGAGAAGTCAATGAGTAAAACCACCGTTTTCACAGCGGATAGGTGCACTATTTTTACGGCAATATTCGTATGGGGGAGGAGGACTGAGAAAATCGAATGGGTGATGCTCACTTTATTCTACTAATTCCCCCAACATATGCTCCTCGCAAACGATCCTTTTCGTAGCGCCAGGGGGATGTTTCCGAGTGCATTTGATATTAGCTTCGAACAAGATGTTCTAAATGAACTAAAATCGATTTTTTTTCCCCGATCGTTTTATATAGCTAATCAAGCCCTTCCCAGAGGATCAAAGTGATGCTTCATGAATTGTAAGTGAATCAGCGTGAATCGAATTTTCGGAAAACATTGCTTTGACATGTTATAATTGTGAAGAAAAAAAAATATGTGTAAAAAAATTTTGAAGAAAAAGATAAGTAAAGTTTTAAAATGAGAAAAAGTTGCATTGTTATTTAAACGGGAAAAATTATCCAGCTTTATTAAATAAACACATTATAATTTTATAAAAGGGAAGAAAAAAAGTAACCTTTTAAGTCATTCTATGCAGGTTCATAATATTGAGAACTATTCAAACTTTTCATAATAAAAGTAAAATGTGCTTGTTTTTTCATTTATTTTGTCCAAATAAATAAATAAATAAAACAAAAAAAAAACTTTTTTTTTTCACACTTTAACGCTATAGCTAAAATTTTAACCCCTTTTTTTCTATTTTTTTACAAATTGTTTTTTAAAAATATTAATCTTGTTTTACTAAATTAAATGATCTGAAACTAATATTAAAGATGAAAAATATTTCGAAAAATTACCATTATCAGAAATTAGTATTATAAGAAATTACTAGTAAATGCCTGACTTATCAAATTTTATTAATTAATAAGTTATAAAACATTTAAAATATATGTTCGATTGTTAGAAACATTTTAAAAATTCCTAAGGCAACCAGACTGGCAGATTTTTATAGATTTATTTTATTTAATTAAAACTTATTTTACGATACCCAATATGCTCATTTTTGAGGCTTTATTTGTGACTATGATTCTAAAAATATATATAAAGAATGGTGATGACGGAACATCCTGGAATTTTGACCTGAGATACTATGTATCTAAGAATACCTGTGTTTTTTAATCTAAATTTCTCAATTCATTACTTTGACAAAAATCGAAAATGAAAAAGCAATATTATCTCATTAGATTGAGCAAAAATTTAATTAGTAAAAATTTTGATGATAAAACTTTCTTATAATTTATTTCAAATTGGGTCAAAGTGTTCTCTCATCCTTTAAAACACAATGCCTAATTTGCGAACTTCTTTTTAAAAAATACAACAAAAATTATTTTGAAAGCTATTTTGTTAAAATATATGTTAAATAATTTTTTTTTCAATGTGATTAAAATTTATTATTCAATTAAAATGCATATAATTAAAATGTATTACAGATATAAAAAAAAAACAAATGCAATTGTAAATTTTATTTCTTTATTTATTTCATTTTATGTAATATTTTCTCTGTTTACTAAACAAAATTTAACATTTATCCATAGAAATTTGATATTTCACACATTCTCGTGCAATTCTTTCAACATATATTCGATCAAGAAGAAATTTTCCAAAAGTTTAGTACATTTAGGGCAATACAAAAAAAAAATGTTTTTAAAAATATTCATCTAACACTAAAATATCCTTTTGAAACACAATGAAGATCACACTTGAAAAAATCAGTTTTTATAAAAAGAATAGCTGTAAAACACGACCGTCGTAAAAATCCATTGCAGAAAAAAAAAAAATGTCGAAGGCGCGTGTCCTATCAGTAGGGACTCTTTAACAAAAGCGGCACAATAAAAATATCGTACTCGTGTCATTCGGCAAAATCCGAATGTGCTGATCAAGTTAGAGATCCAATCCTTTTTCGCCCCTGAAGGCTAGATTACATTGCATCGTAAGCATCATCAAAGCTCCTTTCGTTGCTATGGAGATGACCTTCAGGAGATTTGAGTTATGTAGTTTCCTCGATAGGCGTTGCATTTAGAAGGCGGTACCGAAGTTTGGCCCCGCCTTTTAGCTTGGATGACAGATGTGTTTACTTTTTTCATGTGATATGACGGCTTTTGGATAGCAATAAGAAATCGAAACAGGTCAATTTTCAAGCGAAAACAAACCTTTTGATTGGTATAGATTTCATAGATTTTATCGAACTTTCTTTTTTATTCTTTTTTAGAAAGTGTTTATAGAAACGTAGTTTCTTGAGTTTATTGTGTAGTTTTTAAGGGCATCTTGACTTCGATCTACAATATTTATAATTAATTTAAAATTGAACGGAACTTGAGCAACTGTCACTTTGAAAAAATTCAAAACTAAACCTTCATTACATTTGTTTAAAATTCGTCATTTTCTTTATTTATTTGTTTGTTCTGTTACTTTTTTCTACAAATAGTTTTCATACATTTTAAAAGTATTTGCTTTATTTTCCTCAAAATTCAGACTATTTAATTTTGCAACGTCATACAAATAAACTAATATGTTCATCATTTAATAAAATAATGACTTTAGACCTCTGTTGCTTGTTTTTTTAATTATTTAAATCCAATCCTTCAAAATGGCATAAAAAGGGTGTACAATCTTGTAATGCATTTTTTAAATAAATTATAATTTCTTTTTAAACAAAAAAATATTAGCTTCTATTTAATAACAAACCGAAGAACAAAATATAGGTCTGACCAGTTAATAACAATAATAATATTTACAACCATTTTTCCAATAACTTATGCAGAGCCGTAGTACTTCATAGGATAGAGCGATTGCCTTCCAATGTGATGAACCGGGTTCGAATCCCAGCGATGGCTCGTCGATACGAATTCCGCACCCGCCTCACGCCGACCACAGTGCTGACGTAAAATATCCTCAGTGGTAGACGGATCATGGGCTAGAGTCCCCTTACTGTCAGGCTAACCGTGGGAGATTTTCGTGGTTTGCCTCTCCATGCAACGCAAATGAGGGTAAGTTCCATCAAAAAGTCTTCCACGAAGGCAAATTTATCCCAATATTTGTTCCAGGAGTTCCCTTGTCTTCTGGATTGAGTTCAAAATTACAAGGCTACGGGGTTGAACATTAGCAGTCGTAAATTCGAAAATTGGGTCTGTTGTTCTACGACAGTTATAAAATAAAATAACTTGTTCCAGGATCAATGTTCTAAGAATATTCAAGTGCCCATTTCTAATAACCTAAGCATCGCATCATTTGATATGCAATACCACCTTTTTCAATTTAGAAAAAGTCATCAGACGAAAGCATTCGATTATTGTTAATCTTCTATAAAACTGATTTTTTTTTTCCTTAAATGTTTTTACAAAAACATTAGGGTATAAGACCATACAAAAATGGAATTCCAAAACAAATCTTCTTATACAAGTAGCAAGTAGAAGTTCATGGGTGAATTGTGGAATTTCCAACAGTTGAGGAACATCTTAACTTTTGATCAAATCTCCAAGAAGGATGGTTATTATTTTAAGCCTATGTTGCTAGAAAAAAAAAAAAAGAAAAAAAGACAGGATTTTAGAGCAGGAATTTTTTGTCGTTATACAAGTTTTGTAATTTGTATTTAAAAAGAATTTTTCTTTCGCCATCTGGGATTTTAAGTTAAAATATCTTATTTGCGTTTTATTTATTTATTTTTTATTCATTTACCTTTTTTTTACCCGACAAATTTTTGATTATCTAGCATTATTCAACGGCAAAAAGTTTTATTCATCAGTTTATTTGTGAAAATTAAATAAAGCGGATTAAAAGTGCCTTTAGAATTTTCTTACGTTTAAAAAAAGCATCTTTACACAGATTTCTCTTATGGTTCTTAACATTTTCTACAATAATTACTTAAAGGGCCGGGATAGCCTGGTCGGTAGGGCGCTGGGCCCATGTCCATGAGGTCGTGGGTTNATTACTTAATACCAATATAATCTTCAACCTCACACTCGTATGTGTGAGGTTGAAGATTATATTGATATTAATTTATTATTCTATTTCTATTATTTATTATTATATTGGCATTAATATTAATTTATTATATATAAAGTTCTTGTATGAACTCAAACAAACGTAAGAGTTTGAACTTTTAAATAAAAGATACAAAGAAAAAAAAGAATAATTTTTCACCGATCAGCAGACAAAAATAGAAACACACACGAATCTCTATAGTTTTCTTTCTTTTTGAAGAGATATTTTACTATACTCAGTGTTTTCCTTCCTCCCCCCCCNTAATACCAATATAATCTTCAACCTCACACTCGTATGTGTGAGGTTGAAGATTATATTGGTTATAATTTATTATTCTATTTCTATTATTTATTATTATATTGGCATTGATATTAATTTATTATCTATAAAGTTCTTGTATGAACTCAAACAAACGTAAGAGTTTGAACCTTTAAATAAAATATACAAAGAAAAAAAAGAAGAATTTTTCACCGATCAGCAGACAAAAATAGAAACGCACACGAATCTCTATAGTTTTCTTTATTTTTGAAGAGATATTTTACTATACTCAGTGTTTTCCTTCCTCCTCCCCCCCCTCACCCAGCAAAAGAGCTCTTGAGCGTATGATAAATGATGAGGATGCTTTTCCTTAAATCCTCTCCTCCTCAACTTCTCTTTCTCATTTCTCATCTAAACATCCCCAACACCTATAGTCCGAGGATATATGTGAGCGATATTAATGTATGTTTGGTAGAACTTCCATGGACTTAGTATTTGAAACGGGAAAAAAAAAACATTTTATCAATACTTTTGAAGGAACCGGAATGGCACATATACATTTTCAAAACATTAATTCTCTTCGATTTGAAATCACACTTAAAAGTTTCGGAGGAAAAAAAATTCTGAAATAAAAACGTAAAAGTTTGATTTATTTATTTATTTATTTATTTATTTATTTATTCCTCTGAGGAAACTATTTTTTTAATTAGTAAATCTTGAGCCAAATAAAAATAGTATATTTCCTATTCGTCAGTTAGTTGCTAAAAAAGTACTTAATTCTTTTTAAAAAAATTTAAAAGAATTTTTAAAAAAATTTTAAAAAAAAGGTTGAATGTTCCCTGTCTTATATTAGTCACAAAAATTTTCATAAATATGAAATGAATACAAAAGATGAAGAAAGAAATGAATATTTTAGAAACTATTTAAGCAATAAATAATCAAAATAGTTTAAAGTAGCCCTGGAACTCTATAGTCTTTATTATTCTTGAATTTTGGGAGTTCTTAACTTTCATACATCTGACTTAATTATGTTTGAGAAAGAAATAGCTCAACAAAATATTTGCAACCCTAAAATTATTATTATTTTTGAAGAATTATTATTATATTCAAGTAATGAATTTCAATCAAAAACATTTGTTGCTGTATTTCGGCAATTTTAAATTCAACTCAAGTCTCAAAAAATATCCCAAGATTAGAAAAGGTGTCCATAAAAGGTCTCTCTTTATGCTTTTAGAATACTTCAAAAAGAGCCGTGGTGGCTCAGGTAATAGAGCATTCGCCTTCCAATAAGGTGAACCGGGTTCGAATCCCAGTGATGCCTGGTCGATACGAATTCCAACCCCTCCAACCACAGTGCTGAAGTCAAAATATTCTCAGTGGTAGACGGATCATGGTTTAGAGTCCCCTTGCCATCTGGCCTTCTCTGTTCTATAGCCATTTAACCTAAATTTACCCTATGTATATGTTGTGAATGACCGAAGTTGGTGATTTTGCAACTATCATTGAACAGTCGTCCCAATTTTTGGGCTTACGAATACTAATGTTCAACACCGTAGCCCTGTAATTTTGAACCCAATCCAGAAGGACAATCCGGAAGACAAGGGAACTCCTGGATTCGAGTATTGGGAGAAATTTGCCTCCGTGAAGGACTTTTTGATGGAACTAACCCGCATTTACATGGAGAGGAAGACCACGAGAACCTCCCACGGTTAGACTGACGGCAAGGAGATTCTAACCCATGATCCGTCTACCACTGTGGTCGGTGCAAGCCGAGTGCGGAATTCGTATCGACCAGCCATCACCGGAATCGAACCCCGGTTCACCTCATTTGGAAGGGGATCGCTCTTTCCCCTGAGCCATCGCGGCTCTGAAGTTGGTGATTGTTGACGTCCACCGGTGAATGTTGACAATCACACAGTCGCTTTGGCAAATGTCCGACATATATACTAGGTCTAGTGATGTGCCGCTGCCAGGTATACATTTTCTCGGTATACCCTACATCAATGCTTTTTTTAATGTCAAGTGCCGTTGCCCGGTATTCATTTGACCGGTACTCCGAACACTGATGTTTCTTCTTATCTATTCTCAGCAGATATTAAAATAGCGAATAAATATAATAATATCAACGAATATCAAATCGGATGTAACAAATATTTCGGACATTCACCAAAGCGACTATGTGATTGTTGACATTCACCGGTGAAAGTCGACATTCTTTTGATTTCGATCATTCACGGTAACACATAAAAAAATTTTTCTAAGTTGATAAGGTCTCTAAAAATATTAGGTAGCGTCGGATGAGTCAACGATTGTGTCGACATTAGCTCTGTTTTTTAGCGGACAAACTCTGAATTACACTTTACTTGTCAAGAAGAAGGACTAGCCATATTGGCATATTGTTGTTGGTAATTCACGGCGTCCATGTAAGCATTTTATATTAACAACCATCAGGATAATTAAAGCTGAATCAGGAAGAAGATGGAAATGAACCTGCAACATATAATTGCAATAAAGACACGTAATTATTGCTTAGTGCATAATTATTTCGTATAGATATAATTGTGCTGATATAGTGAGCATATTACATTGTATTTATAACCTTAAATCTTTTTTTTTTTAATTTCCAATGTCAAATTTATTGGACAGTAGTTACAGCACAATAAAAAAAATTAAATTAAATAAAAGATGGTAAACATAATGCAGTAACTTGAGTCCATTAATTCAAAATGTCTCGGGCTTCCCAATATTGCTCGGCTAGATGACCTTAAATCATGTCACCTTATATCACAAAATTTTTGTTATCAAAGATACTTAAAAGCCAAAGTCTACATCAAACGCATAACTATTCCATTGATTAAATAAAAAATCGTTATTGGAACAATTTAGCAGCAAATCTTTAGAAGTTTCGTTTTTCGAGTTTCCTAGTTTGATGTAGAAGACACTTGTTAGATTTCTTTTAAATAGAATATTTACGTAGTTATCCTATAAAAAAATAAGTCAAATCCTTTAAATTTAGGAATAAATAAATATTTATTTCAACAATTAAAACGCTACATAATAACTGCTTTCCAATATATTTTTGATTGTTCAAGCTTTTTTTTTTCTTCATTTGTTTAGTTTTTGTTGACCAGTAAAATAAAGTTCGATGAATTTAAAAAAATTTTTTACCTAGTTTTTAACAATTAACATGTTACAATTAACAATTAACAAGAAAATAGCGAATAAAATATATCATTACAAACTATCATCACCTTTTATACTAGCAATTAAATAAATTTTTATTCAAAATAGTAGCAAAATCATAATTAACAGAATTAAGAAGGATACTAAAGCATTGAGATAATTAAATTTTTATTTTATAAATTCAAACTACGCACGTCACTTTTTGAACACACTATATTTTTTTTTAAATAATTAATATTTATAAATTGCCATCAGCCGTTGAAGGGTGGAAAGAACGCGATTCCTAAGACAAGCCAGATGAATAGAGTGAAAGTCTAAAGTGATATTGATGGATCGGAACATAAGTTATCCACACTAAATGTAAAAATAAAAAATATTGCCACATCTTCTTTTAACATTTCATAGACTACTTAATGACGCCTTTGAACTAATGGTGTTCTTTTTCCCATTGGTGTTTGGCGAGGGAAAAAAATCCCATATAATAAAGCTGAAGCAAATCAGGTTTCCAAAAAGAATCTTCATCAAAAGCATCAGATTCTTCTGGCGTGATAAACGACCTTCGTCTTGTCTCCTCTTTTCATGCCATTTCTCTTCTACGCCATTTTTCTTTTTGGCGCTCAACTCTTCTCTTTTTCCATACACTGTGTTCTTCACTTTTCTTCTTTACGAAATTTTGTTTATTTATTATTTATTTTTCATAGAAGCCTCGACTTCCTCTGCGCGGAGGAGGCCCGGATGCTGGCGAAACAAAAGATGAGGAAGAGGCAGAGGGACGGAAGAGGAGAGGAACTTGGACACGTCCTTAATGGGTTGGTCCATTTGTCATGCCTGCGGTCATCAATCCCAGTGGGACATTAGGTTCTTCAATGGATGCCTTGCTATGTATGTGTCGCCACACATACCGGCACTCCGTTCTTCTTTCTTGATGTCTTCCGAGAGGCTTTTGCAAACTCTGTTGCAAACTTTTGGTTATATCACTGTGAATGACAATAATGTACTAGGAACTGTTCACAAATTTCCGAAACTTTTGAACAATTTAGCAAAACAGCATGTTGAGTGACACTTTTTTTTATAAGCAACATATTTTCCAGATTTAAAAAACATGTTATTGCTGGTTTAGGTATAGACAGTCAATTTGTTGTGTCAAGCTTTACTTTAAGCCATTTTAAAACGGGAAGTGCATTGCAACTAAAATTTTTTTTTACTATGTATGTACCAAAAATGTTTTTCACAATTTTCTAAAAATGACATTTATTTTGAATATTCACACTTTGTAGTCTTTTCTCAAAATAGCGTATCACTCGTAATGTAGCCAAGAAAGCGTTTTTAAATTTTTATCAGAGTTATTTAAATATATAACAGCATGCTGTATATGTTGACTCAAAACTCTGAATGTTGGCCTTTTGGTGCAAAATTTAACACTCGCATAGCTCTCTCGGTGAATGTCCAAAACATTTGTTAACTGAATTATCCTCCATTTATACTGGAAGATTATTTTTATTACTATTAGTAGTAGTAGTAGCATTATGATTATTAGTTTTACCGGCGTTGAACAGCTAGACTGATTCTGACTTTACTACTATTAATGTTCGATTCCGTAACCTTGTGATTTCGAACCGAACACAGAAGACAAGGGAACTCCTACATAAAGCATTGAGATAAACTAGCCTTTGTTGAGAACTTTTCGATGGAACTACCCCGCATTTGCGTCACATGGAACAGGAAAAATTCGCACGCTTAGCTCGACGGCAAGGATTTTCTAACCCATGATCCGTCTACCTCTGAGGATATTATATGTCAGCACTGTGGTCGGTGCAAGCCGGGAGCTGAATTCGTATCTACTTGCCACAGCTGGGATACCAACCTGGTTCACGTCATAGGTAGAACACTCTATCCCCCGATCCATCGAGGTTTACACTCAAAAATGAAATTATTCAGGATGTAATAACGATAATTGTATAAAAAAAATGTTATTTTAATTTCTGACTTGCAATACTTCAGCCTGTACTGCTGAATGATGACATAAACCGTTGTAAGTCGGAATTAATGATATTTATAATTTTAAAAAAAATTCTCATCATTTGCTATCAGTGCATATTGAATATCAGTATTGTTCGTTCAAAGTAAGAAATAATAATATTTAACAAAAATATTTTCATTCCCCATCAGTGGTTTCTGAATTTTGTAATTTTCCGAGAAAGTACGAAATAATGTAATTTAACTAATATTTCGATCAAAATATGCGTTTGCTGTGAAAAAAAGCTTTACTGTTCCTACTTATTCATGTCCCATCTAATCATCCTGCTGTGAAAAAAAAAGTATTTTATAAATGCGCATGTACCATTCTCCAAAATTACGCTTAATAACAATATCTTAGAAAATAGAACTTGAATTTTTAATCCATTTATAAGAGACCAAAAAAAAAAATTTAAATAGTTTTAATAATTTTCTTTTTGGTTTCTTCATAATTGATAGAGCATTAAGCAAATTTTATAAACTAATCAGTGACAATTTCAACTGTCGTGAAGAATACAATAAGGGAGAGGTTATCTTTACCTTATTACTCCGACTACCAATACAATCCTTCCTTTATCCTTTATTTTGAAGAAATCAGACTTGCGAATGATATGTAAATGTAGGGGGAAAGGGATACTTTTGAATTAGAGGCACATTTTTTCCTTGTAATTATTAATTTCGTTTGGATATAAGCATGAGTATATAATATTTCACATAAAATCACATGTCAAGTTACGTTCATAAAGCTTCGGTCTGTTCAAGGTATGCATTGTCTTTAAATTTTGAATGAAAATAAAATTGTAGGCTTACTACTAAGACTAAATATTTCCTATACTGTTTCAATTCTTTGATGAATATTTAGCTTAAAGCAGTAGTTTTTAATTATTGTATTAATTTTATTAATGAACATAACTACAATAGCGGTGCATTAAAACACCTGCAGGCAATAAAATGAAAAATTATACCTATTTTAAAAAAATTTTAAATTACTTTATTTTGTTAATAATATTTTCAATGAAAGTTTCATTCATGGTCTTCAAAGCGAACAAATATAATTGAAACAAAATAGCCTTAATTTCAGTTTAAGTATATTTTTGCATACGTTATCAAAAAACTATAAATATTAATTCTTATTCCATGCAAAAAAAAAAATAGTTTAAGAATTATCTGGCTTATAATAATAGTTAAATAAGAATTATCTGGGCTTTAGAACAGACAAAAAATTTAAATATTTCAAAAGTTATTTAACTTTTTTAAAAATCGCCAACTTGGTGATATTTTCCCACCTAGTAAAAAAATCATCCAAATCACTTCCGTATTCTCAATTTTTGCAAATTTTTATGAGCCTAGGTAATGCAGCATTCGAGTAAGTTTCTAAATATCAAGAAATTAGACCACAAACACTTTTTATTTTCACGAAACTGTGACTTTCGATGTTTTGATCCATTTTCAAACTAGGCGTAGCAACGAGACGTAAAATTTAATTTGTTGAAAGGAATTTCACAAATACCTTTCGGTTTGTTTAAAAAAACAAACTGGTTTTAATGATTTTAATTCCGATTCTTTATTCTTATAAAATCCAATAAAGAACAATAGTATTTTAATGGATTTCTTTTTTCTCATTTAAATATTAATTTATGACCCTATTCCTCAATTTATATCTTTTACATCATTTTCCTAAACTGCATACACTGTATATTTAACTGTAACACTGTATATTTAAAGATTCTAAGAATATTTAGTGTTATTCAGTGATGCTGTCACTAACTTGGGCAGGGTGGGACACATTAAAAGCATTTAGAATTTCACGGATGTCATGTGACGCCGCTTAGGGTAACTCCCAGTTATGAATTCACTCTTTCTGCGAACGCAAAACGGCACAGTCATTTATATAAATCATATTAAATTTATGTTTTCTAATAATGTTACGCTAATATCACGTTTTCTATTAATTATTGTCAAAAATTGCATTCAAATAGGTTCAATAGCGACTGTTTCATTATAACTTAAAGATTTGGTGATCAACTTAACGAGCTTAAGAATTTAGTCTGTTAAATAATTAAATTATGTAAAACAGCTATTTTTAGGCCTATTTGAATGCAATTTTTGACAATAATTACCAAATTATTAGGCCTATCTGAGTGCAACTTTTGACAATAATTACCAAATTATTAATTATTGTCATTATATATTAATTATTGACTATTGTCAAAAATTGCATTCAAATAGGTTCAATAGCGACTGTTTTATCATAACTTAGAGATTTGGTGATCAACTTAGCGAGCTTAAGAATTTAGTCCGTTAAGTAATTAAATTATGTAAAACAGCTATTTTTAGGCCTATTCAAATGCGATTTTTGACAATAATTACCGGGAAACCAAAAATTAACATAAAATCAAAGTAATTAGATAAATAAAAGAATCATTTCAAATGCGAACGAATAAGTTCATAATATAGAAGCACCCTTAGTGACGTAAAATGACATTTTGGGACATGGACTACTTTCTCTCCAAGAATATAACCACTGTACGAAATCACGATGCATGATTTGATTATATAGGATAAGAACTATTATATATATGACTACTAAGTTCGCCATATCTTACCTTAATGAAGCAAAAATATTTTTAAAATATAAACTTCATCAAATAAACTTAAAAAAATACAAATAAATTTTTTTTATAACTTTAACATGCGTAAAATAAAGTTTATTGTAATTAATTTTAAAAAATGTCGTACTTAAAGAAAGGAAAACGCTTATTAACTATTATAAATAGCAAAAAAAATATTATTAAGGTATTCTGAAAAATATATATCTTTAATATACTTTTTATTACGTCTAAAACAGTCACTAGTTTATTTATTTATTTTTTTAATATTTTCCTTATAAACATTTCATTTTTTCACCTTTAAAAGGGAAAATTTTTTCGACTAAGTTGCTCACTTCTATATTTTTCTCTTTAATTCCTGCATAATTGTTTCACTGCAAGTTGCAACGAATATATGTTTCCTCTTGTTTCTCATGAATTCCTGTAAAACTTTTTCACTGCGCGGACACTAAATTCGTTGCAAAAGCAACACTACATACTTTTCAGTTTTTAAAATGCATTTTTGTAATACAGTTTCCCTGCATAAATGTTTAGTGTTGACAAGATAGCAACAATAGATGTGACTACGTTTTTTAAATATTTTCCTGCAAAACTATTTCATTGCACGAAACCAGAATTTTAATGGAAGCAATAATACATATTCCTAAATACTTGATTTGAATTCCTGCTATGTTAATTTTAATACATTAAGGCTTGAATTGCAATGGGAGTAATAATATTTATTCCTGAAAATTTACAAATGAATTGACATAACTCTGCTCAATGCATGAAGGTTGATATTTGCTGTGTAATCAAGACGATATATTTCTTTTACTTTTTTCAACCTTGGAACTGCTTTCATACATTCTGAAACAATTTCCCTGTCTGAAAGTTCAGATTGCCCAGAGAGCAATAACGCAAACTTGTAAATATTTTAAATGTTGTAAGCAAAACTATTTCCTAGAAGCATTTGAAATGGAGACTTCGAGTTCCATGAAGATGCTATGGAAGCAACATTACATACATTTACATTTTAAAAAAGTATGTACCTTTCATGGTAGCTACATAGTTTGTCACTAGATGAGAGAGCTGTCAATTTGAAAGTCATGAAACAGTATTTTGTATTTCTCTTGAATTTGATGTAAATTGGTTTAGTTTATTTATTTTTTATTTTATGCCAACGTCATCACGTTAGTTAGAACATGATGTGATGTAAATTCTGGATATGATATAAATTCTGAGGTGACTTGGAACAGCTCTCACTCTGACTCTGCTTCTGCCTACCTGCTACTCATACGTAACAACATCGTCTGCCCTGCTAGTCGGGGATTCCCCGTAAAGAGGCTGCAACAGTCAAATAATTGTTGCTAAAATCATCTGCCAATGCATTGAGATCCACATTCTTTTTTGAAGTTAACTTATACAATACTCATGTCCTATAAAGACTGAAATAATCGACTAACAAGTGAACCTACAGCGTTAAGTTAGTGGAAGGTGCATATCGTTTAGTCTGACCTTGGAAATTAGTGACTTTGATAAAATTGAAGATTACCTGTGAGCCTTCCTAAATCTGCTTCTGATCTGTCTGGCAATTATTGATGCAAACTTTCAACATTTTCATAGATCACCGATCTCCGTATTTATTTCAAGAATGCATATATGGATATTATTGTTTATTTAAATAGTAAGTGTTTAGAAACTTCAAGTAGATATGAGCAAAAAAATTTTGACTTTATATATTCATCTCTCCAGATTATTTCAGCACCTTTTGGGAAGCTCTTAAGCAAATAACTCCAAGTTTTCCGATTTAATTTCTTTATCAGTAATACTTAATAAACTGTTTGCCTGCATGGATGTTAGGATTTCCGAGATAGCAAAAATATGCTCTGCTACATTTTAAAAATGTTTCACTGTATGAAGACTGAATTAGTGGCAAAAGCCTCACCCCGTACATCTACTTTTCAAAACTTATTCATTCTTTAAAAAGGCTTAAAAAACTTAATTCTTATCTTTTTGTTTAAATTTATTACTTTAAAGCTATTTCACCGCATGAGTATTAGAATTGCCAACTTAATATTAGTGCATGCTTCAAGATAGTTCAAATGTTTTCGATAAAAGTATTTATCTGCCTGAATGTTATAATTGCCAACGCAACAATAATATACGCTTCTAATAGTTTCCTGTAAAATTATTTCTCTGCATAAATTTTAGAATTGTCAACGCAGCAATAGTCTACGTCTCTAGATATTTCTAATGGTTTCCTGTAAAACTATTTCCCTGCATGAATGTTTAACTTCCCAACTCAGCAACAACAACAGTACACACTTCTAGACATTTCCCATGATTTCCTGTAAAAGTGCTTCTCTGCGTGAATACTGAAATTGCAATGGAAACAACAATGCATACTTTTTCATATTTAAATCGAACTAGCTGTTGCTAGCAGCTTTGTCCACGCGGAAGTATTTGGAATTAAATTTTGACTATTTTCAAGAGATGGCCGCGATAATGGCAAAGTTTTATCTATATTTAATTTTCGTAATAATTTAAACTCTGTCTGGTAGCCATTAAAATTGTCATAATCATAAGTATGAGAACAGTTCAACACAGTAGGCAACAGATACCCAAAAAATTTTTCCTAGACATTTCAAATGATTTCCTGTAAAAGTGCTTCTCTGCATGAATATTGAAATTGCAATGGAAGCAACAATGCATACTTTTTCATATTTAAATTGAACTAGCTGTTGCCCGTGGCTTTGTCCACGTGGAAGTATTTAGAATTAAATTTTGACTATTTTCAAGAGATGGCTGCGTTAATGGCAAAGTTTTACCTGTATTTAATTTTTGTAATAATTTAAACTCTGTCTGGTAGCCATTAAAATCGTCATAATCATCATAAGTATGAGAACAGTTCAACACAGTAGGAAACAGATACCCAAAAAATTATTTCCATTTCTGTCGTGAAGTATGATAGAAAACATATTTTAATGCTCCATTACATGCTAATTATTCCTACATATTTGATGTAAATTCAAAGCAGGAAGGTTAATATTTACTGCGAAACCCAGACCATCTCTTTTCTCTTGCATTTCTAAAATCCCTTGAAAGTGTGGCCACACACATTGAAACTACTTAGCTGCATGAAAATTCGAAATGCCCAGGTAGCAATAACATGCTTTATGCAAATCTATATCACAGAAAACATTTGAAATGAAGACTGAGTTGCATGAAGACTCGAGATGTTATGGAAACAACATTACATACATTTACATTCTTAAACATAACTTAACTGTTGAAAAGTTCAGTGCATGAAGACTTATTTTTGCTGTGTTATTGCGCTAATTATTTTTAAAAATTAGAGCGAAGACTTATAATTTCCAAGAAATACAAAAGTTGCAAAGTTTAAGCAAAGCAAGTTGATAGTGATTATTAAAATTGATAGATGGCGATTTTTCACAAGGGTATATGTGCATGAATATGTTTTCATTCAAGAAAAATCTTTAACTGTCAACTGGGGTTCCTTTCTGTGGTTTTAAAACCTCCAGTAAATAATTCGTATACTTCTCTATCTGTTGGTACAGTGCAAATTATTTCTAGACTTGGATCTGACCTTATAGAGTTAATTTATGATGTTTAAATGCATTTTCATCGCCTATCTCTCTCTATAAAAATGCAAAATCTTGCTAAGTTATTTTAGAAGCGTCGTGGAACAGCCGACCCAATTTTGCCTTTACGACTGTTAATGTTCAACTAAGTAAACTTGTCATTTTGAACCCATTCGAGAAGACGAGGAAACTCCTGGATCAAGTATTGGGAGAATTTTGCCTTCATGGGGGTCTTTTTGATGGACTATTTTTTCAATGGAATACGTTTTTGTGCCTGCTTTCGTTACTTCATCATCTGCACTAACTAATTAGCATATTTGAGGTCAACCATTCGAACCATTAAGAATAAGTACTAGTACGTGAAGATTAAATCATTATATCAAAAGTTATTCAGGTTGTTTATTTATTTATTTTAAGCACTTTGCACATTCGCTTTGTCTTTGGTTCTCAGGTTAAATATTTTAATCAATTTTTGTCACAAATGTTGAAAAATAATTTTGCCAAACAATGCTTTTCTTCCCCTAAATGTATCAACCACAAAGTCTATTGATTGTAAGATCAATGATTTTTCTTAAACTTGAATACTTTCTTCCACTTCCATAGTCATTTTTTCATCAGAACTGATTAAATAATGGGTAGAAATGTCAGCATCTTCCTCACAGTTCGAGTTCCGCGTTGCATATTTCATAGCCGTCGTTGAACAGCCGACCCAATTTTGGGTTTACGGTTACTAATGTTCAACTCCGTAGCCTTGTAATTTTGAACCCATTCCAGAAAGCAAGGGAAGAAATTTGCCTTCGTGGAGGACTTCTTGATGGAACTAACCAGCTTTTGCGTTACATGGAGAGGAAAATCACGAGAACCTCCCACGGTTAGCCTGACGGTAAAGGGACTCTAACCCATGATCCGTCTACCCTTGAGGATATTCCACGTCAGCACTGTGGTCGGTGCAAGCCGAATGCGGATTCGTTTCGACCAGCAGTAGCTGGTGATTCGAACCCGATTCTCCTCATTGGAAGGCGAACTCTCTATCCCCTGAGCCATCACGTCTCCGCATCACTTATTAGTAGTTGCTTCGACACACTGTGTAAGCTATGAGCATAGAAACTAAAATTTTCTTAATGATGGGATAATATTGTCTCTCCCGACTCAAAAGTATTGGAGAATTCAAGGTAAAACGATAAAAATAAAAGGGCACTGGAGCTTTGTTGGTGCTGCGCCGGTTATGCTTGAACGATAGTTTCGTATTCTTATACTTTAGGGTCATCAATTTAAGAGTGCAGGACACTGAAAACTCTTCGTGTATTGAAAGAATGGAAGAAATATTATGGCATCAGCGCCGGACTACGAACCCCTGATCAAGCTGTCATGACATGGATCGATTAGCCCTCTCAGCAACAGTGTGTACTCAGCTGCATGGAACAAAATGGCTTCATAAGATGAACTTAATTGGCGCTGATGAAATTCTCGTAGTTAAACCGCATTAGGTAAAAACAATCAATAAACGTTTTCTTTTTTTTCTCACATTTAACATTTTGAACATAGTCTTTTTCATGTTTATTCGACTGTTTTTGTTTAATATGGTGAAATAATGATTACATAAATTCTTACTTAACAATTTTTACCGAGAAATATCAAACTGTGAAAATGCACTCCTTCTTTTAGCAAACTCTCTCCTGAATGTTTCTTTTTTTTTCCAAGGTTTTTAACTGATTTAAAATGCTGCAGAAAAGAAAAAAATGTGGGACCGATACAGTTACTTCAATTTGATTTTTAGAAAACGTGTATTTCCAAAACTAAATTGCTGATTAATTTTAAAGTTACAATAATTATAAATGAACCGCCACGACTGCTCACTGGTTGAAGGTTCTAGACCAGTGGTTTCCAACTGGTGGCCCGGGGGCCGCATCCGGCCCTCGAAGCTTTTTTTTGTGGCCCATGAACTAAAATATATTAGCTGTCATTTTTTTGCTGACAATTTTCGTACAAAATCTGTATGGGTTTAAAATACTTTTCTCGTTATTAAAAACCTAATTTCTTCGTTTCTGTGAAATTTAACATACCAACGGTGCAAAAAAAAATTATTTCTCAGGTTTTGCATCCAAGAAAATATTTATTCAAATACAAAAATAATCGTGTATGTTGCTCTTTTTTATTTCATTTTTTTGTATTTTGGAATATAATTTAGCATGTGCGTATTAGAAATTTTCTCGAAGAAATTCTCCGATTTAACTTTTTGAAACCACTCATTTTGGACGAAAATATTTACACACACATTTGTAAATTTTAAATGTAAATATCTATTCTCTGGTGGTTGCAGCAGACAAACCTCAATTTTCTCATTGAACATTTTGTGTGCTACTATGTAAGTTTTAATACCAACCTTTTTAAAGTTTTATATCTTAACAATTAGATATCTGTTGCACATTAATTGTTTAATACATAGGTGCACATTAAAGTTATTGTAGCCCGAATTTTTATTATTTATTTAATATTTTTAAAAATATTATTAATAGCAATTAAATATTTTTAAAAATCTACTTCCTATTTTAATTTGTAATTCAATACCTTTGTTTTGTACAACTTGGTAAAAATCTGACAGTAATATTTAATGTTCCTTCAAACATAAAATTTTGATGAAGTTGCTGTCCGCCATTTGATTTGTGTTTTTAATTGTGGCCCCCGTCCTCATGTAAGTTGGAAACCCCTGCTCTGGACCATCATTATGGAGAACAAGGGTCCGATCCCCGGAGGGGGCTTAATGAAGCCTACCCAACTTCTGATCGATGGATACTAACTTTTTTTTAAATTTTATATCCGTCTTTGAACAGTCGACCCTATTTTTTGGGTTTACGGCAACTAATATTCAACTCCATAGCCTTGTAATCACCAATCTGGAAAACAAGGAAACGGGTGGATCAAGTATTGGGGGAAATTTCGTGGAGTACGCTTTGATGAAACTAACCCGTATTTGCGTTACATGGAGAGGAAAACCGCGAGAACCTCTCACGGTTAGCCTGACGGTAAAGAGACTCTAACCCATCATCCATCTACCACTAAGAACACTCCACGTCAGCACTGTGGTCGGTGCAAACCGGATGCGGATTCGTTTCGACCAGCCTTCGCTGGGATTCGAACCCGGTTCACATCAATGGAAGGCGAACGCTCTATCACCTAAGCCATCACGGCTCATAGAGACCTACTCATCTGGGAAGTAAAGGCAGGTAATGCTGACCACATTTCCACCATTATGACGTTTTCATTATATTGTGAAGCCTTAATCACCATGACTCCCCTGGACCACAAAGGCTGTTGTGGTTATGCTTAAATATGTTTAAATAATTCTGAATATGGTTCTGACCGGACCCAAATTGGTGTTATTTGGCACTGGATACCAGGTAAAATTGATTGGTTCCGGGTACCTAGTACCAGGTGGTAATAATTGTTTCTTTTTCTTTTGCCAGGTACGGATAATAACAGAAAAATTACTATCTGGCCAGGTTACTGGGTAAGTATCGAGTACCTGGATTTGAAACTAATTTTTTTCCTTTTCCTTCAGGATCCTTGAAAATGGAAAAACTGACCATCTGATTTCAAATTCTCAACATCCATAGGACAATACAAAGAAAATACTTAGTTTTACATAGTTTTCTCACTATTTTAATGCAAATATTATGTTCACTAATGACAGTTATAATAAATCCCTTGCGAAAAAAAGGCAGTAAATAACAATGTAGGAGTGATAAATGTTATATAAGTGGGTAAAATATCATCATAATTTCAAGAGAATTAGTTCGTGTCAACATCATTCACAGCAAACGTCGAATTAAAACCATTAAAACCCTTGAATTCGCTGGATAAAGTCGATTTCATCAATTTCTATTCATCTAATTGATTATTAAAAAAATAAGAAGATGGTTATTGTTTTTAAATTTTAAAGCCAGTTTCAACTTGTATAAACCTAATATCAACTCAATGATTCGTTATTTTCAAATTTACTACTAAATGTTAGTTAATGACCTTAATATGTAGTTCATTTTTAATTCATTTCAGACAAAAATGTTAAAGTACATTAATTAAAGGCGGTACTGTTTAGAAATCACCATAAATATTCCTTTTTTTTTCTTGAATTTTGAGGGATAATACAAATTATTAAAAAAAATTCCATAATTTTCCAATTGATTCAAGAGTTTTTTTAATAATAGATATTTTTTTTCTAATATATCAAGAGTAAATGCAACTTTTTAAAAAAAGAATATTATACAAAAAAAAAGTAGTGTGATGTATATTTATATAGCAATAGATGCGAAGAAATTTATGCGACTGAGTAATGTGACCTTGAATGCTTATAATTTTTCGTATGTCTCAACCGTAAGCAAGGGCAATGCAGTTGCCCTCTCCCTAGTAACGATGATAAACAGTTAAATTAAGAACAGCGAAAAAATTACTTTTCAATTTTTTAAACACTTTTGAGGGTTTAAATTAAAATCAAGATTAAATCAAACAATTTCATTTATCAATTTTATCCTTTCAATTTCATGTTATTAAGACAGTCTGCACTAAAGTCCTACATATCTAAAACAATGAAAGAACAACCCCCGAAAAGTCATCTTCTCCGCTTGGCAAAAATTTTTTATTTGCACCCTGCTCCATTCTGCCCCCCTCCCCCTCATCTCATGTCTATACTCTGAATACTCCCTCACTCCACCCCAAAATCTCCCTATCGTCCCTCCCCGGACTGTAATCGGGGCGCTGCCGATAAGGAGAGATGAATGGTTGAATATGGGGGAGTAGTAGGGGCTGCGAAGCATCACGTGATAAATGATGTGCGCCCTCCCTTATTTTGCCCCAGCCCCAATGATTTTTGACGGAGGCCCCAGCCGCCCCTATGCCGAAGACGTGGATGAATGATCCAAGAGAACGAACACAGAGAAAAGAGAGGGCTTTACTTATCTCTTTGTTAGCCCCGCCGATACCAAAAAGGGGGGCAAAGTCAGTATGAACGCCCCACTGTAGTCCTTAAGTAAAGGGGGTAGAAATCGGAATGAGGCTAAGACGTTCCATCTTCTATCCTCCGAAAGATGCTGCATCCTGAGGAACGTAAAAGAGCAAGGGTTTAAGGGGAAGGGGTGTTCTGAAGAAATCGTTCGAGTTCGACTTCCAAAGGATGCACCTTTTCAGTTTATTGATGAATATGCGATGATTGCTTGTTGTACGGGCAGGCTTCTTCATTAATCACTGTTTAGTACTTTGGTTGTCGCTGTAGAGAAATTTCACTACAAGAAGATGGATTTTGGTGGATACATTAATTATTTGGGCTATTTTTCTGTGATTAAGAGTAGTTCACAACAAATGTTATCTTCCCTCTTGTTTAGTAGTTTCTTATTCCACCTTTGCTACCATAAATTACGCAATTAGTTATCTAATACGCGTTGCTTATTTTTGGAAGTCTGATTAAAACTATTTTCCATTCATCAAGAATCATAACAATTCTGACTTTTAAACAGGGCCTTCTAAAATTTCTGAATTGATAAGCATGTTTCCAATCAAAAGAAAATCAATATTGCTTAAGATTGGAGAATTTAACACTCGAAATAGATGCTTTTAATTTATTTGTGTTTAAAAGATAAGAGCTAAAAGTCAGCTTAAAATTTACTTTGATTCTCAGAATTAATATTCAGAAGCCCAAATTCATCTTTAATCTTCCCTTCGTGAATAACGACATGAACTAAAAAAAAATATTTCTAAAGGAGATTAATTTATTAAATTAATAATTATAATTAGTGAAAATATTGAATAGATATTGTTTATGTATTTTTTTACCATTAATCCTGAAATGCCTTCGAAGTGTAACAGCATTTATATTTATTATTAACGGTTCTAACAAATCATAAAGTGTACTTAATTCATTCGTTAATATATATTAAAAAAATCTATATTTTTCAACACAATCAAAACTTTTGATAATTGTAATGAGCGCTAAATTATGCCTAATTCAGAATTTCCCTTAATTTTAATTCTCATAAAATTTCTGGCATGTTCATAGATTAATTAAAACNTAGTGAAAATATTGAATAGATATTGTTTATGTATTTTTTTACCATTAATCCTGAAATGCCTTCGAAGTGTAACAGCATTTATATTTATTATTAACGGTTCTAACAAATCATAAAGTGTACTTAATTCATTCGTTAATATATATAAAAAACTATATTTTTCAACACAATCAAAACTATTGATAATTTTAATGAGCACTAAATGATGCCTAACTCAGAATTTCCCTTAATTTTAATTCTCATACAATTTCTGACATGTTCATTCGATTGATTAAAACTTCCTTGAGAATAAAAATAAGTTCCAGAGAAACTTAATTTTAAATATTCGACTTCTTTATATTCTTCGAATTTTAAAGATTCGACTTCTTTAAAATTCGATTTCTCAGAAACAATTCAACCGATTTCGTTCAAATCTCGTATTTTTCTATGTAAAATTAAATTCTGTAAAACGACGTAAAAAATTGTATACTTTAAAATTCAAAAATTTTTTGACTATTATTAAATAAAACGATAAAAAACGGAATTAGTGTTGGATAAAAGAATTGTATAATTGTGTGCAGAAATGTCTCAATTCGCTTAAAAAAAATCTCGAGATATGGCGAAATATGCGAAAAGTAAAATTTACATTTAGGGGTCCAAACTTTGGACCCTATTTCCCAGATTGCAGCTTTCCACTATATTTTGATGGGTCGAATCAGTCAAAAAAAAGGTATGTTCATTTAGAGAAAGTAGTTTTTGTGTCTGATTTCGTAACTTAAAATATCATCTGCAACTTATTAATTATCATATTAAAGTCACCCCCTTGAATCATTAAGATTGAGTCCTAGAATATAATCTAGGAACTAAACTAGAACTAGAACCGATCATTAAATTAAAAGTTATTTAGGATGGTTCATTTTTTATTTTGCTCACTGCATTCCAACATTTATTTTGCTTACTATTACTAGTTGCAATATATATATGTATACTGTTTGCGCTCTTAAATTTATTGTGATCTATTGCATAATGCGATAATTTAAAAAAAGAAAAGAATGCAAGAGTGTGAAAATTTTAATTTTAGTATAAAAATACTACGACTAAACTTTCTTCAGAGAGTGGAAATGAAGATTAAGGTTTGCAGTTTATTGCCAACAATACCCACTTTTGCCGATTTCTCCCTGAATCGGTGATTCTTTCCGAACTAACTATTATTCATATTAAAACTGTTTGTTTTAACCTTGTTATTATCAGCCGAAACTAATGCCAAGTTTCAGTGTAGTATATCTACCACTACAAAAATACAATTCCAATTCACTAGTATATAAGACATGTTAACTCGATTCAATGTTAGGGTACCTTTTCATGGAAGATGGTTGACATTGACGATAAATATATCCCCACATTGGCGACCTTCTGGCGCGATGTGAACAAGCCTACCTTGGCAGAAACTCCCACTTCGATTTGAACACACCTACTTCAATGGATGGTTCCCATTGAGTAGTTGACTTGCTACTTGCGCCTAAGATACTATCCACCTTCTCGTGCTGTTGCTACTCAGTCTCGATCGCACACAACGTCGGCCTGTATACACTCGAATGACAATGGCAACACAGGAACGACTACAATCGTGAACTTAATACAGCTCTCACGATCAGAATTTCAAAGTACGGTGATCTTAATACAACTCCCCCGGCTTCTCACAAAGCAGCAATGAATCAACTAGTGGTATCCGTTCATCGAATTCCATCACAAATATAATTCAGGTGAGGGAGTTCTGTAGTGTATCTACCGCTAAAAAAATACAATTCCAATTCACTAGTATATAAGACATGTTAACTCGATTCTATGTTGGGGTACCTTTTCATAGAAGAAGGTTAACATTGTCGAAAACTACTATCTCCACAGCCAGGTGACTTTATTTACTTTCACAATTTATTCTTGCTCAACCAAATATGGAAATAGTATTTTCATTATGAAATTAATATTTTCAAAGTATTACGCTCTTCTTTTAAAGTTATTAAACTCTGCAATTGATCAAAGTGAATATAGGAATACATAGAGTATACATACACATTGCAGTTGGAATAAGCTTCATTTCAGCTTTATACTTACACTTTCAATAAAATTAAAATATAAGAGTAAGGCAATTACTTTTTCGTATTCGACCCGTCTTTTCTTCTAAATTACTTTAGAAGTAGTTCAATAATGTTATGGAGATAATTTACGTCTCTCTAACGTATTAATACCGGTTATCCATTTAGTTTACTTTCTAGTTCATATAATTTCTCTTTGTTTCGATTATAACCTATTACTAAAATTAATTAAGCATTATTGACTCCAATAATAATATGGCAATTTTATACTTTTCTCCTAATCTAATTAGTATTATTTTTTTCACTAGTTTTGCTTTTTTGTACGTAGCTTTATTTTCTTAATTTCTTTTACTACCTATTACCGATTTCTATTCCATGATTAATCCATTTTTTTCTTACTGAAACTACAACAATTTCAACAAAAATGTTTCCTCTATTTCCTTCTCATCTATACCATCGTACATAGTTAATTCGAACAAATTATTCATATTTTGAAGACTATAATAAAAATAATGAAAAGTAAAGTATAATTAAAATAAATGAAAAATGAATTTTAATGAATTAAAAACGTAATGCAACAGCTGTATTTAAAGGCATACATTATTTTTTACGTTAATATTCACGCATGCGCGATTAAATTAAAATAGCTTTTGCGTTAACTAAAAATCGTAACGTAAAGCAAAAGCTCTCTAATATTGACTCTTTAGAACTCACCTTTTATCTAAATAATTAAAACAGTCGATTGATCTCAATGTCATTATTTTTACATGGGGAAAAAAAATTTTTTTTGGATAAATCAGTTATTTTTAATCTTAAGTGGAAGCTTAAGTTAAATTATTTTTTAGTTTGTTAACATAATTTTAAGAACTTATGATTTGTTTTTAATGTTAATCAAAAAGTGGTAATCAATTAAGTAAAGTTAATAAAATAGATAACTTTTCTTCAGTTTCATACTCATTTTTGAAAACAAAAACTTCACTAAATTTCATAAAATACTGAATACAGTTTTCCTTAACTTAAAATGAATTTAATTTATTTGCATGATCTATTGCTTTGTTTTTCTTCCGATTTTCTATTTAAAAAGAGATAGTTAGTTTTTTTTTTCTCCTTTTAATAATTTGCATATTAATTTTTAAATAGATTTATAGAACTTTTCCAAAGGCTCTTTTAAAAGGCTTTCCCAAAAAAGGCTCTTTTTAAAAGGAAGGCTCTTTTTCCAAAATAACTATTATCGTTCTTTTTTGCAACAGATAAATCCACTTAACTGTAATTGCTAATATTGGCGAGAAAGTAATGATCTTTAACAATTTCAGAAAAGCATCTGATATTCATCAGAAAATAATATTTTGTATAACAGTCTTAGAGATGTTGTTGTCATTGAGGAAGGAATTAAACACATGTATCACTTCTGGAACCAGTTGGTGATATTTATCACCAAATTATATGACTCGACTCTTAATGTATGTAACAAACTTTTAAAAGTAACATGTTATTCTTGGTTATTAATATCGAATATAAAGTTCCCAAAAATAAATTTTTTCCTCTGAAACACTTTAAAAAATACAAGTATACATAATAATACAAGTATACAAGAATACATAATAATAATATATAACATCAAAATAATGTAACTATTGTATATTTAGATACTGTTATAAAAGTTACATATTTTTTTAACTATTACTTTTTAAAGTATTATTTATTTTTGTAATCTAACCACTCCCAAATATCTGTCCTACTCTAGTTCTAAAAATATGACTATTGTAATAAAACAATATCAAATATAAATATTCCATACGAGTTTCATTGTACAACGTATCTCTCTAAAAATCGAATACAGTGAAATATATCTTTTAATATAGTTTATAAAATAATCCTTACATAACCGTAAAAAAAAGAAGGAAAAAAAAAGGAAGAGAACAAAAATCAAAATGAAATCCCATCTTTATCCGTCATTAACCACCTTTTTCTTCATCCTCACTCTAAGAACTAAAGAAATTCTCTTTTTATTTTAGTGTTTCCTTTTTTAAAAAAAAGGGAAAGAAAAAGGAATTATCCAGTTTTCTTTCCCCTGGATCATCGAATCCCCCTTCAATGTCCAAAAAAAGACGTCTTCCATTTTCCTTCTTTTCCAAGGAAAATGGCGTGATGAAGAAGGAAGATGAAAAGTCCCTGCCTCATCAGGTAATGATGTGGGGACCACTCCCTCATCAGTCATGCAGATAAGACCCCACCCCCAAATAAGACTCCGCCCCCTCTCTACCCCTGTATGAGTTTCTTCCAAAATGGCGGGCAACATTAGTCAGCGAGACCTTATCCGATATCTTAATTACTCCGAAAAGAGCTAGTTTAATAGAAGCAGCGAGATGTGAACGTTTGGGATTTCGACTGAATTTAATTTCTTCTCAGTCGTATTTGAGCGCCTCATCGACCCTTAATGATCGACAGTGGTCGACGCTTTTTCTTGAATCCATTTTATTTCTTTATTATTTTTAATGAAACAGAAAACGAGATTACTTCGAAAAGTAATGAATACGGAATTTGAATTTAAATTTTAAATAAATAATTTAATTTAGTTGTTTGCGTTGTGTATTTCGCAGCTCTTATATTTTCTCTAATAAGTTTGTTTTACTGGTTTCTTCCCCCCCTCCCCCTTTTATCTCTTATAAGTTGAAATATTTTTTTTCATCCAGATTTGAAATTATTTTTGCCGGTATTTGGTTTTTGAATGCAATTAGATTTATTTGAAACCAATCTAACCAAAAGCTATCAGTTATTAATATCATGAGGCCATTGACCCGAACAAGAATTCTTACTTATGTTAGAGCCACTGAATTAGAGGATAGATTATATACTATAGGAGGAATTAGATTATAAAATACTATACTTCTTACTATACGAAAGGAAATAATTAAGCACAATTTAGGGAGCGTGGGAAATAATTAAAGAAAAAAAGGGAGCATGGCATTTTAAAAGCTGTAAATGGCCCTGTATCGCCGATTAATTTTAACCCATTATATTCAAAATCAGTCAGGTATTATATTAAAGCATACAACACTACTATATCAAGGGAAATTATTCTACACAAATAAAGGGGCCCACAATGTGACATATTATGTAAGTATGTATGCATATATTTCTAATTGCGTTTTAAGGCGTTGAAATGGAGAAATTGTTGCTTATATACTGATACATAGATCTCCCCTTAATATTAACCAATAATATTCAAACTTTGACAGGTATTTGATTATAACATACTAGATTATGCCATACTAGATAACATACTAGAGTACAACATACTAAACATACTAGATTATAACATACTAGATTTAACATACTAGATTTAACATACTAGATTACAATATATAGGGGAGAGTGGGGTGTAACATTTTTTACTTAACTATTTTTAACTAGGAAAAAATCCATATATTATTAGTATTAATTGACAGACGAGTAAAGTAGACTATCCTCTACTAGATATTAAATTATGGTTGATTTTGATC
>NC_092205.1:13938054-13943297 GCF_043381705.1 Parasteatoda tepidariorum
AAACTTTTAACTTTAAGGGGTTAAAAATTTTAATTTATGCTGTGAAAGGTGACAAATAAAATAATGCACATGCAACATAATATAAATGATATAGGAAACTATTGGTGGTTCTTAAAGAGTTAAGTAATGGTTTGTAAACATAAGATTATTTATTTTCTGCTGTTACAATCGTCCCTTTATTGTTACAATCGTCCCCAAGACACCATTTCAGCTTCATTTGTTAAAAACAATGATAGTTAATTAACAAAACTAATCTTTTTTTTGAAATGTTAATTAAGATGTCTACTTACATATTCGGTTAATAATTTTGATTTGTTTAATCAAAATTACTTTGTTACTATATAATATTCTAATACCATAGTACTTTTTTAGTACTTACGTAGCGTGAAAGCATCTTTTGTGATGTAACTCTTTCAAAAGTACATAAAAATGGTTGCCAGCAGGGGTATACACGTAGATTTATAAAATATACCTTGTGCGCAACCTAGGAACCAAATCTAGAGCCCGACACTCGAATTTTTTGCTCTGTTACAATCGTACCCTGTTACAATTGACCCTACTCTCCCCTACTAACATTATAACATACTACATTACAACATACTAGATTATACCATACAACTAGATTATACCATAGCAAAGGAAATAATTATTTACAAATTAGGGGACCCACAGCGTGGCACAATATTTAAGTATATATGTATACATTTGAAAATACGTTAAATATCGTTAAAATGAAGAAATTATTGTTTATATACTGCATTAATATATTCCTTCCTACTATGTTATGTTATCACGATATTCCTGTTTTTAAGTGTTTCTTAAAGTCTGAACTTAAAAGAACTATGATTAATTGGAATTTATGTCAGAAATATGTCGTTTAAGTGAAGGTCAACTAAATGTGATGACTTTTCAAAAATATTTTGACCTTTACACTATTTGTATATGTCCATTTAATATTGTTTAACTTAAGTGTTCAGCTTCATGCTACATTGCAAGGCATAATTTAATATTTCTCGCTACTATGTTATGTTATCAACTCGTTCCTTTTTTTAAAGTGTTTTCTTCAAGTCGGAACTTAAAAGAGCTATGATTAATTAGAATATACGTCGTTTAAGAAAAGGTCAATGATTAAAATATATTCAAAACGAAAATAAAATTCAAAAAGCGTAATGAGTTTTAATTGGAGGAAAAGTAAAAGGGAAAAAAAACAATCGAGATTATTATAGCAAATAAATGAAGAAGATAAGAAGAAGCTTAGTTTAATATAAAAGTTAAATTTGGTCAGAGGTTTAATGAATGATGATCAAATCTGTTAAAACCCATTTAGGGTTGCTGGAAACCTTGCTGAAAGTGAAGGAAAATTAAGTCATTTTTTACAAATAAAGTTCATTTTTTTAAGCATTAATGTTTTCATTTTATTTTATTTTTTTCATTGAATTTCAACATTTCCTTCACTTCGCTTCATCACAGCTGATTTAACGCGCCTAAAGGAAGCAGCTGGACACGCAGACGATTTCTTGGATATCAGCTGCATTCTTAGAAAATTCTCGAGTCTTCTTTTTTTTTTCTCAATAATATTTCCTGCGTCCGCTCTGCTAACTCTTTATCAATAATAAAAAGAAAAGTAATAATGATATCCCACGTTCAATAAGAATTCATGTCTATGACACGTATTGAGGTTCTATTTATTCAGTGTTACTTGCCTTCGATTTTACTTGAATCATTCTATTGGTCTGATGTCCCAAGAAGAAAAATTTGAATTCTTTAAATAGAACACGATGAAGATATAAAGAGTTAGCCTTTCTTCTAATTGCCATAAAACCGACCGTTAGACTTTTCACACCATTACTTAAACTTCGGTGGCAGATCATATGTTTAACTAAAACATTTCAACAGCTTTGTTGATTATGACTAGGATTTTTTCAAATGTTTAAAAGCTTTTAGATGTGTTTCTTGTCACCAATTATGTTAAAGTTGAAATTAAAAATAGAAACAAGCATTTTTTTTATTTATCAATTAAAAATTTAAACCGTAATGAATACATTTTAAAGTATTCATTCATTCGTAATGAATTTATTAAGAATGAACCGTAAACATAAATTTGCTTTATTATGCAGAAAATATTTTTGTTACTCTGTTGTACAACAACAATATTGTTGTACAATATTTTAATCAAATTATTTATATCAGTTTGTGCCAGGAGACAAGTGAACTGTAATGATTTTTTACCTGAATAATGTTTTCAAGACAGAATTGAAAGCTGTCAGGCCTTTTTTACAAAATATTTTACTTTTTTGGAGATTTTCTCTGTTTACTTCTAAATTAAAAACCTTTAAAGGAATATTGAAAAAAAAAAACTTATTAATTTTGAAGAGAAAACGATCATTTATTCATCACTAAAATTGAATTTACTGCTAAATACTGCCCCTATATATATATATATATATATATTTTATTTTAATAATTTTTCTTCTTCTCTTTTAATAAATCTTTATTATTTTCCATGTTTTCTCTATAATTTTTAAAAATAGATTTTGCTTTAGAATAGCAATTAATGACATTATCTGGAGAGAAAGAGATTCACTCTTCCTTATCAAGAATTCTTGCAAACTTCAATTAATTTTTCCCTTAAATGCTTAATGCAAGAGTTCTTACGGATTGAAAATAAACACAATAGAGAGTAAGAGAAAGCTGCTCGCATGGCGAGAGTATTCCCTCAAGACTTAAAATAAATAAAAGCGATTTGAAAAACTTGCATTTCTAAATGTATGCCAGTCGACACGTAAATTATAAATTATTCAAATAAAAGGTTTTTCACTGCCAAATAACATAGTGTTTCATTTTGTACGCTAAGCCACGCGTTATTTGCTATTTCTACAAAGAGAAAAAAAAATATGTTAAAATTACCGTACTGTATAGTAATAACATTTCTGGTTTAAAAAAAAAATTCAATAAAATTAAAATATATGGTATTTAAACCATTCATTTGATAAATTTTTCCGTTCATACAGTTACGGTCTCGCAGAAATTCTGGTTTTCCAAATTACAGCTCTTATTACCACATATTTAGTAAAAAATACAAAAATGTAAATGTAACAAAATTATTTTTTTAGCGCCTTGGTTTAAGATGACAGGAAAAAATTACCAAATTTTATCACATTTACCAAATTTTAACAAATATTATAAAACTATATTTTATTGTTCATATTGCCAAATTCATTAGTAAAAATTACCGAGCTTTTTGGTGTTCCCATAGAGTCAAAAACATGGTAAATTTTACCTTATTCTGGTAGTTTTGACCATACTTTTTTTCTCAGTGTCGGCATTCAACGCTCTCTTCATCTCACCTTCCAACTTCAAAGCGCAATGGATTTGATGTTGTTATTTATTTATATATACCTATTCCGATTACAACTTCAAATAGACACTTGGAACTTAGTTTTCATTACTTTGATCACTTTTTTATGCCCCATTACAAATACATGTCGCTTCTGTATGAATTTCTTTTTATTTCTGCAGATGGTTTTGAAAAAACGATGGTCACTTATTCTCTCACATAATTTAGTTGCGCTCCAAAGCAATTTTAGATTTTCTCAAATATATTCGCAAGAAAACAATGCAGTTTCCATTAATGGTTTTTAAAAAAATATTGGGGTATATTTTCTCAAATTACTGAAAATTTCTCTTATTTGCTTTGGTTTTAATAGCAGATTTCATAAAAATACAATTAATTTTTTCTCACTTCCAATAAAAAAAAATTCCTTATTTATATTTTAATAAAAAAAGGAAGTCTACATATTATTATTATTTATAGGAGAGAGTAGGGTAAGACCGAGAAGTGTGGTGAGACGAGTTACCTCCATTGTGTCGAATTAGGTATGTTTTCCATCGGGCAAACTAGAGGCCGGGATAGCCTGGTTGACAGGGTGCTAGACTCATGTTCGATAGAACGGGAGTTCGAATCCTGCCTGCAGAAGACTCCCCGTTTTGTAAATGGTTAATGGTGTACGTTAAATCTGTCGGGTCACAAAGTCCGCCATGTTCCCATAAATATTATACTTCTGGGGGTATTGGACTGGAGATGGATCGTTCTCTGGTTCAGGTCAAATTTACGATATCTGGATCAATGAATGGATGTATAAATGGGTCCACCCTTTAAAACAGGTGTGACGTATAGGTGTGATAGAAGTCGTATTCTTGACCACAGATGGCGCCACTGGAAAACAAGAGCAATCGCACCACTTGCCTTAATTACCTACGACAACAAGATCATCTGGAAAACTCTGAAATACACTTTGCAAGTCAAGAAGAAGGATATACCATATTGGCGCGTTGTTGTTGATTAATTAAAGGCGTCTGTGTAATACAGTATGCAATTGTAATTACTTGTAGTAGTGTAATATGATTACAAGTAATCACAATTACTTGTAATCAAGATTAAATGTAACCATGATTACATGTAATCATACATTTTGATTACTTGTAATAATAATTACCCGCAATCATTTTTGTTGAGATTACTAGGAATCGCAATTACTTGGAATCATGATTACAGTTGTAATCAAAATTTTGATTAAAGCTGTAATCAAGATTATAAGTACTAATTGATTACTGTAATCAATATTGTAATGATGATTACAGCTGTAATCAAAATTTTTAAAAGTTTTAATCATGATTACAAGTAATTGACTACTGTAATTGTTTGTTGTAATCACGATTACAGTCGTAATCAAAATTATGTTATCTTGTAATCATGATTACAAGTAATTGATTACTGTAATCGAAAAAATGCAATCAATTACATTTGTGTCCAACTCTGCTGTGTAGATAAGATGGTTTCGCTATGTTAACTCTTCAATGCTCTTTTGTATTTAAACTAGTCTATGTTTTACATTAATTTATGGAAGTGTCAACTTCAAGTGAAGTTAGCGAAGTTTCTTCAAATCAACAATGCACCTTTGAGCTTTTAGAAGAAGTTAAAGCACTACGAAAAGAAGTAGCTGCATTGCGGACACGCAATAGGTCTCGCAAACGGAATTATGCACAGTTTCGTAATCGTCAAAGCCAATCCTCATCTCCACATCGAAACTCCAAAATGTGCTTCTATCATCGGAAATTTAAATCTGATGCTAGAAAGTGTGTCAAACCCTGCATCTACCAGAAAAACCAAGAAAGGCAAGAGTGAATGCGACTAACATCTTGCCTCCAACAAATTGTCGCCTTTTTGTTAGAGATAGACAATC
>NC_092205.1:13943955-13956752 GCF_043381705.1 Parasteatoda tepidariorum
ATGACTGTCTGGCCAAACACCTTTTTAGCATAAACATTTTTGACTGTCCTAAATGCAAGCTCTGTCGCCTTGGGGAGGACATGGACTTGCCCCATATTTCCGTCTGTCCTGCGCTCATCTCCACTACTGTGTGTGGACGCTACTGGGAGGCTAGGGCCCGTATGGGCTAAGCATGTCACTATGCATTCTATTCTATTTATCTCTTTTTGCCTTGTTTTTCTTGTTATATTATTCTTTTTGTTCTTTTAAATTGGCCTGCCATTGGAAATAGAATTAAAAAAATTACCACATATTTAGTAAAAAATACAAAACTTAAATGTAAATATAACAGAATAATTTCTTGTATGCCTTGCTCTAAGGTGATAAGATAAAATTACCAAATTTTATCACATTTACCAAATTTTAACGCATATTAAAAAACTATATTTTATTGTTCATATTACCAAAATCATTAGTAAAATTTACAGAGCTTTTTGGTGTTCCCATAGAGTCAAAAGCATGGAAAATTTTACCTTTTTCTGGTAGTTTTGGCCATACTTTTTTTCTCAGTGTCGGCATTCAGCACTCTCTATACTTCCTTCCAAGTTCAAAGTGCAATGGATTTGATGTTGTTATTTATTTATATAGACCTATTCCGATTACAACTTTAGATGGACACTTGGTACTTAGTTTTCATTGCTTTGACCAATTTTTTTATGTCCCATTACAAATACATGTCGCTTCTTTATCAATCTCTTTTTATTTCGGCAGATGGTTTTGAAAAAACGATGGTCACTCTCACATAATTTAGTTGCTCTCCAAAGAAATTTTAGATTTTCTCAAATATATTCGCACGAAAACAATACAGTTTCCGTTAATGGTATTTAAAAAAATATTGGGGTATATTTTCGCAAAATAATTAGCGAAAATTCCTTTTATGTTTATGGTTTTAATGGCAGATTTCATGAAACCAGTCAAAAAATGTCCAACTGCTGCTATAAAACTGTTGAGAAATAGATTAAAACTATTATTTAGGAAGTAACTGAGGCATTATAATAAAATAATTTAAACAAATTTAAATGAAAACTTTTCAATGTGTCTGCGCGAAATAGCAATAAATGAAATATTATGTATAACATATAAAAATTGAGTTTAAATCGTCTGGGCTAATTTTCGAGATATTATGTTCATTTTATATCAAGTTTATCTTAACAATGGACATAATGCCTAGAATATTAGCCGAGACTATATAAATTCGATTTTTATAAGTTACACGCAATTATTACTATTCAATTACTAAGCAATTATTATAAGTTACACGCAATTATTAATAATAATTATGAATAGTAGCTATAATAATTACTATTACTGATTATTATTATTACTATAAGTAACATGCCATTAGTATTATTACTATTTCATGCAGACCCATGGAAAAGTTGTTATTTAAAAAATTTTAAACTATTTTATTTTGTACTTTTTCTTATTAGGTTTCATTAAGTGTTTGAAAAAAATTGCACCACATTTTTTTCCCTAGAAACGTTTTAGAAACAGCAACTGTAAGCAAAATAAATACGTAGTTTCTGATAACCTTAGGATTGCTAATTCGGTGACGTAGCTCCGATTGACGTACCATAAAATCTTTAACAGAATCGTTTCCTTTTTTTTTTATTTAAACAATGGCTACTGTTAAACTAATGTGAAAAAAATCCAGGTTAAAATTGCTCCTCGTAATCGATGCCCAGTTTTCAGAGCACCAATGGTTCTCGAATTATAAGAGATTCAAAACAGGGTTCTGCTACAAGGACACACAAAATACTGAGTAAACACGTAAGAAAGAAAAACATCACTCAATATTGCTTTTTGCCAAGAAAGTCTTTATTTGAATTTTCACTTGGTATAATGTAAAATTAGCAACATTTTTTATTTCCAATAAAAACAATCTTTCCTTATTTTATATTTTAATAAAAAAAGTTAGTATACATATTATTATTATTTACAGGCGAAAGTAGGGTAAGACCGGGAAGTCGGGCGAGACGGGTTACCTCCATTGTGTCGAATTAGGTATGTTTTCTATCGGGCAAAACTAGAGGCCAGGATAGCCTGCTTGACAGGATGCTAGACTCATGTTCGTCCTGCCTGACGAAGACTCACCGTGTAGTAAATGATGAATGGTGAGCGTTAAATCTGTCTGGTCACAAAGTCCTCCATGTTCCCATAAATATTATACTTTTGGGGTTACTGGATTGTAGATTGATCGTTCCCTGGTTCAGGTCAAAATTACGATCTGTGGATGAATGAATGGATGTATGAATGGGTCCACCCTTTAAAACGGGTGTGACGTATAGGTGTGGTAGAAGTCGTATTCTTGACCGCAGATGGCGCCACTGGAAAACAAGAGTCATCGCACCACTTGCCTTAATTACATACGTCAACAAGAGCATCTGGAAAACTCTGAATTACACTTTGCAAGTCAAGAAGAAGGATCTACCATATTGGCGTGTTGTTGATTAATTAAAGGCGTCTGTGTAATTTAGTATGCAATTGTAATTACCTGTAATCGTGTAATATGATTACAAGTTATCACAATTGCTTGTAATCAAGATTACATGTAATCATGATTACAGGTAATCAAATATTTTGATTATTTGTAATAATAATTACCCATAATCATTTTTGCTGCAATTACTTGTAATCGCAATTACTTGGAATCATGATTACAATTGTAATCAAAATTTTGATTACAGCTGTAATCAAGATTACAAGTAATTGATTACTGTAATTGATTACTGTAATTGACTATTGTAATCACGATTACAGCTGTAATAAAAGTTGTAATCATGATTACAAGTATTTGATTACTGTAATTGTTGTAATCACGATTACAGTTGTAATCAAAATTATGTTATCTTGTAATCATGATTACAAGTAATTGATTACTGTAATCGAAAAATGTAATTGATTACATTTGTGTCTATCTCTGCTGTGCAGATAAGATGGTTTTGCTATGTCAACTCTTCAATGCTCTTTTGTATTTAAACTAGTCTATGTTATACATTAATTCATTGCTTACATTCCAGTCACAAAAATTATTTTTTGGTCCAGCTTATTATAACATTTACTAGAGATCCATTATAACATTTACCAGTTATCATTTACTAGTTACCAGCTTATTATAACATTTACTAGTCTTCTGAGCCTGTGGAGCTCACTCTAATTCGTTACAGCAGTTAAAATGTTTGTCTCATTTAAAGAGTTCAAAATACATAATCTGTCTTAACCTTTTATGAGAGAGATCCGAGAGAGATTTTATTATCCGATCCTTGTCTTTTATTGTCAATTTAAATTTTTTAATAAATTTTTCTTATTTGTTTCGGAAAATGTAATTTCGTAATTTTTATTATAACTTTTCATTAAACTGACATTTTATGAAAAATATAAAAGGGGAAATTGAGCATTTGATTAGTGAAATGTAGACAGGACAGTCTAATCAAATCCAGTAAGAATGCTCCCTAAATTTCTGAAAATAATGCATTGAATATTAGTTGTTAAAATTTAAATCTGTTCTGTTATAGTTTTCTCATTTTTCTCTCACAGAATTGTTTGAAATATAAATAAAAGAATTAAGATTAAATAAAAAAAAATTATGACGTTGTTTTTATGTGTAAGAACTTTCGGAAAGCGGCAATCAAATGATTTTTTTACCTATCTTGCGGATCCACTTCTCAGGAGACTCGCAATGTGATACGTAATGTATATTTGTAATAAGATTACTTTAGAACTCAAATGCAATAATAACACTTAAACTTCACAAATTAATTTAAAACTGAAATAGTCCGTTTTGGTGGTATGATTATTATCATGCTTTATGCTTGAAGAAAGTGCGTCCTCCCGAGGTATCGAAACGCTTCCACTACTTTACTTAAATTATTTGTGATATTTTAAAGCTTATGACTACCCCTACCTCAAATCTCCATTTCTAAATTCATTCTAAATTCTAAATTTCTCAATCAATTCATTCTAAATCATCTAATCATTTAAATTCTCAGAATTTAAATATCAAGCGTATGAGCTGTCATTAGAGTGAAAGCGTAAACAAGCATGTTTTCAAATTTCTAAATAAAAAAGTTCCTTTATTAAGCGGACAAAGAAAGGCTCAAACAAACTGAGCTATGAGTTTAAAAGTGTTATCTTACTATACATAAAAATCTAATGCTGGCGTCGCAGTTTTCCATTGTTGTCAATACATTTTTATTGGCTGGAAAATCACATGGTTGGATCCAGTTTTCCCACATTAATTTTCTTATTGGTTTGGTTGTCACTAGCATAAAATTGATATAAGTCATAAAGTTATTGTTTTCCTCTAATTATTGTTTCCCTAATTTAAGGGTTAAAATTACCTATACTGTTATTATTACGTTTTCGATTTTGTTTGATATCTAAATTAAGAGTTTAGGAGGACTGTTTTTATTATTATTATTGTAATAACGTAATAAATAATTATGTAATTCTAATACTGTAATTCTGAGTTACATTTTGAGATAAAATTATTTAAATCGATGTCTGATCTAATTAAGCATTTCGCAACTATTATTTTTGGTTCAAATTAGATTAATGTATTATTAAAAATGACGGTTATAAAGATTCGTTAAATAATTTAGAACAAATCTTTCAGTTTCATGGCACAAAGTGATGAATGCAAAAAATTGTATTTACAATACATCCGTCCGTTTGGTAAGTAAAAGTATTAAATTACAGTTGTGAACTCACCAAATTTGTTACAACAATATACTTTTAATTCTAAATGTTATTTCAAGAAAATGATTACTTAGAAAAATAATTTATGTTCAATTATAGATCTTAATAGTATCATAAGGGAAATATTTGGACGTGGGAAGCGGAGGCACAAGTGTTCTTTTTAGTACGTATAATTTTAAGTTGAATAATTTCAACTGTTTTATGCCAAGAAACAGCAATTATTGCGAAGTAATCATCGGGTTTGGTGAGGGTCAGCGAACAGGGGGTTAGCCCCCTAGTAATAATAACAAAATATTTCATATCAACAAACAAAGTATTTTGGGTTAAATATTCTTATTCATGTTCAATAATAAGAATCTTATTAATTGTTATTGCTATTCATTAAAAGATTAGTATATGTTATGCGGTTGCGCTCTTTAAATATAAACAAACAAACAAAAAACAGTGCTCTAGAAACAGGAGAAAGTGTTGATGATAGGCATGAAAGACGTTACTGTTGGGTTGTTTTTTAGTGTAACAAAAATTTTAATAGTGAATTCGAGGACCGAGTGAGGGCGGTTGTTTGTTGATTGATAGCTCTGATCAATCTGTTCTCTGTGATCGTGGGGTTCTTCTTGATGCTCAACATAGGGCTTTGTCGATTATTTAGTCAAGGCTCTCGACAAGATGTGCTGTGTTTTTTTTGTTCGATTTGCAGGTTCCGTTCCGCATAAAGGAAAAGCTAACGCAAGTACCGGAACAATTAGAAGCCATCATTCGATCTAGAATGTTCTAATTGGGATTAATACCCTACTGAAGCTGGACTGGTCTCTAGGATTTTGGATAATGAAATGAGATATTGGTTACTACACTGGATTAAACTTATCAGGGGTACAGTGTGCAAAAAAAAAAATGGACCACTCTGAATAACTTTTGATCTAGTGATCGAATCTTCACATTCTAGGTTTCACTATTAATGGCTCGAAGAGGTTACCTCAAATATGATAATTAATAAGTGCAGAAGTAATTGAAGTTACGAAATCAGACACAAAAACGTACTTTCTCTGTATAAACAAACCTTTTTTAGTTTTCAACTGATTCGGATTTTTGACCCCCAAAATATAAGTAGTAGTCGCAATCAGAAAAATATGATCCCAATAGTTTGATCAGGAGAGCGGTCCGAAGTTTTGACCTGTAATGTTAATTTTATTTTTAGTGTATTTTGCCAGACCTCGAAAATTTAATGGGAAATTGAATTTTGAAAGAAGTCAGATATTTAAAATTTGATTTTTCAGAAACTATTAGACCGATTTTGCTCAAATTTCGTATTTTGCCTTGTAAAATTATATCCTTTAAAATGATGCCCCAAAAAAATTGTACAACTTACAATTCAAACTTCTTTCTACCATTACTAAATTAAATAATAGAAAATAATAAATATTTAATGAAGGTTAATTTTTGTAAGGAATTATCTTTAAACTAACGAATTTTATAATTGCGTGCAAAAATTTTTCAATTCGCAAATAAAAGGGGTCAAAACTTTGGACCGCTCTCCTGATCAAACTATTGGGACCATATTTTTCTGATTGCGACTACCCCCTATATTTTGGAGGTCAAAAATCCGAATCCGTTGAAAAAAAGGTATGTTTATTCAGAGAAAGTACACTTTTGTGTCTGATTTTGAAACCTAAAATATTATTATTTGCACTTATTAAATAGCATATTCGATGTCACCTTCTCAAGCCATTAAGATTGAGTTCTACAACGTGAAGATCCGATCATTTGATCAAAAGTTCTTCAGGGAGGTCTTTTCTTTTTTTCCTTTTTCTCTTTTTTTTTTTCTTTTTGGCTCACTGTACATCTAAATGGATTTATGTTCTGACCATACGTGTTTCTTAAAATAAGTAATACCGATAATTGTTGAATTTTTTACTTATTGTTCTTCAATGGCTCTGTATTGTAGACTTCAATAAGTGTTAATCATTTTGCTTCATAGAGTTTTTCTTATTTCAGCGATGCAACAGAGTTTAAATGAGTTATTGCTAGTATTTGCATGAAATGGTATTATCTCTACTGAAATTTAATGGTTATTTCGGTAAAGCATAAAGCTGCATAATCCAGAACACAAAGAATGCCTAGTGCACCCCCCATATATGTTATTTTTTGAAAGCATTATTGTTGTTTTGTTTCTGTAAGTTTCTCTATTGTCATTTATTTCAATATAAAATATATTAATTCAGTAACTTTTTATTGACTGGAAATACAATTTTTAAAGAAAAATTCGTCTTCGATTAAAGATTTCTTTTAATAATTCATTTAAATTCTTCAGATTTTAAGTTAGAACACATTTCAAATGAGCTTAACTAAGTAGCGATGAAGCGAGTATGGTTTACAAAGCAGAACACATAAGATAGCAAAGTTTTTTGGGGGGTTGGGGAGCGTCAGCAAGAAGGGGGTGGAGCCCATTAGTTTAAAAAAAAAACACTTTCGTTATTATGTATTTTTTATTTGAACCAACTTCTTAGCAAATCAACAGCATCTGCAGTAATTTTGAATGTTGCTCAGCAGTAATCAAATATGTTATAGTAAACAACCGTTACTAAAATAATATTCATGATATCGTAGACTGTTACTAAAATATTATTCCTATATTTATCAATAACTCAAAATTTTTTTTGCTGACATACTAGTACAGCAGATGACTGTAGCACGTTCACGCATAATATATATTTCCTTTTATTCTTGTTATTATTTAATATGCTTTTGAAATAGTTCTTTTAATTTCTGCATAGGATAACATTTTCCGCAAGAGCCGTATTAGAAGACGTTTGAAAAAAGGCACTTCTGCATTAATAGAGATTATAACAGTTGAAGAATCGATGACAATAGTTTATCTTTTTATCCTAGAATAATAATCAACAATTATGCAACAATTTTTGTACATTTTTGTACAATTTTTGTAATCAACAATATGCAACAATTTTGGCATTTTACAAATACAACATTCATATACACGAATTTTATTCATATACACGGATTATATAACTTATTCATATACATTTTATTCATATACACGGATTTAGCAAATCAATACTAATTTGTGTTATTTATACTTATTTGCAGTATTTAGTTATAATACTTTATGGTGTATCGAGCCGAGATGGCATGGTGTTTAAGGCACTCAGCAGTCATTGTAAAAATTAAGATCAATGAGTTCAGATCCATGAGTGACAGCGTGTCTTGAAAATAAAGGTGGTCAGCGCGCAACGCTGAGCACATTGGTACCCTTATGCCGTTTATCGCGAAAATGTGGAACCTTAATCTTCCTATCCCTTTGGCTCTCAATAGGCTGTTGAGAGAAAGCTTTACTTTATTTATTTATTGCTTTTTTATAACGCACAAACAAGTTTTACAGGAGATATTATGATGGGTTTCTTACATTAACAAGCCAGGGATCTACAAATATGCACCACTCGTAGGTGCCGTGACCAAATATTTAAAAGCCGGCACAGTATTGAATAGGAAGAAGAATAACATATTTTTGCTTTTAAGTAACTATATATGAAGACTGATATTTTTTTAAACCTAATATTTTCTAAAAAATAAATAAATGTAAAAGTATTGTATTAATTTTTGATGCTAAGATGACACCTTTCTTGCTGCAATAGTTTGTTTACGATACAATAAATAGATTAAGGAATACAATAAATATCAAATGATGTTCAGAAAAAAAAAAACTTTTATTCTAAATAATATTCAGATATTCAGGTCGAAAACTGAAAACAGTTAAAATTTCAAAAAATATTGGGCACCATCTATGATTTTTTTTTCTTTGCTTCTTGTCAACCGGAATTATTTGTAGAGCCCTTGTAATAGCACAACCAACATTTCCAAGCAATAGAGAACTCCTATTTCAGCTATAAATGCACAAGAGAATGACAGAAGTTCGATCCATAAAGAGAGCAATTCCAAACATCCCATTTCGAACCGATATTACAACACTTAAACTCTTTCGCTCCCCCCCCCTTAATTTGGTTCATAACATCCACCCCCCAGTGACTCACTGACAGCTATTTTAAGTTTATCTCGATGGAGAGAGAGTTCATCGAGAGGGATAACTGAGAGTATCTCTATAAGCTCCGTTTAATGCGATCACTTTTAATAGGGATAATATCGGAGACTAAATTGCAGATTGGTAGGGAGGGGTAAAGGGATACTTCGATTCAGATACGAAGGGGGTAGAGAAGGATGAGAGATGTTCGAATTGCAGTTAATGGAAGATTTTATTGGAATATTTGCATTTAGAAACTACCTTTTTACCTACTTTAAAATACATATGGTAAAGTATTTTTTTCTTCAATTAAACGGTAATTGCTTAATTACTAGCATTGTAAGGAACGTTTAAAAAAATTGAAATTTTAAATTTAATTCATTTTCTCCATATTATATTAAATTTTTATATGGAGCTTAGAATATACGCAAACTAGAACCAATGATCTAAGGACGCAGAGGACGACCGAAAGAGAGATGTAATAAATGATCTGACCACAATAAAAATTACCAATTGGAAATCAAAAACCGAGAACAAGAAAATTTCAAAACAACATCGTTCAGCAGGCCAAGACCCACCATGGGCTGAAGAGCCATAAAAGAAGAAAAGCAACTTTAAACAATAGCAAAATTAAAGTTAGTAAGTTTTGCTTTCTTCTATCAACACAACATTTTCAAAAAAAAATTAAAATTTCAAATTAATATTTTTTTTTATATTCACTATAATAAAATGTTATTAACTCATTATGTTTAATAATTATTTTTACAACTTTTTTAGCGTAGCATGTAACTCGATTTGGAATTGTTCGAAGAGCTTGATAGAACGAGTTAGTTGTTAAGAGATTTTCAAACTTGTAACTTATATTTTATTTTCAAACCTTGAACATAATATATAACTCTTTTTCATATGGTTTTATAACTGGCGTTGAACAACCGACCCCATTCTCAGTATACGGCTATCAATGTTCAACTTCGAGGCCCTGTAATTTTGATCCCAACCCAGAAAACAAAGAAACTCCTGGATCATTCTCACGAAAAAAAAATTTAAAAAAACTGACATAATACAGTTTACAATTCTTTTTTGTTGAATTTCTTTGCTTCTAGTATAATTTTCTGCCATCGATATGCGATCAGAAAAAACTGAATCGATTTTTTGAAACACTTTTTTTTTTTCACAAGTTATATTTCACATTTTAGTGCAATTTGATTTTTTTTCTTTTTTGCTTTTTGTATTTCAAATTAAAATTTTATTCTTAAGGCATTTATTTATTTATTTATATATTGACCATAAAATTGACTTTAAAAGGGAATACAAAAGAAAATTCGAAGAAAGTTTATTTCCAAATAAGCATCGCAAAATATATTTAAGAAATAAAGATCGAAAATTAATTCAGTGTCTATTGAAGTAAAGTGCATCATGTTTAGCAAAGATTTAACATCAAATTTTACTGTTAATTGTCAAATTTTACTGTTAATTGTCGAATTTTACTGTTAATTGTCAAATTTTACTGCTAATTGTCAAATTTTACTGTTAATTGTCTAATTTTACTGTTAATTGTCAAATTTTACTATTGTACAATTTAATTTTTTTTCCATGACTTGGATTTTTTCATCAGCCAGGCAAACTACTTCCGACTCAATTTTGGAGCCTAATTGCTGAATCCTAAATAGTATATGAACAAAATAAAACGGTAAAATGTTATAATCATAATTTATTTTTAATAATTTCTATATACAAAAATGAAGAAAAAAAAATGTTAAAGCAATGAATTAGCGAAAAATAGTTTTAATTGAACCCTTTCAAACCTTGATCATATATATGTGATCTCTCAATTCCTTCACATCGGTCCACAATAACATGCATGAAATGAGCCTTTTGTACTCCAGCGGCCAATGATCACACGGATGTTATCTTATTACGGTACTCTATTATATCTTGTAGTAGAGTCGCGATGGCTCAGGGGATAGAGCGTTCGAATTCCAATGAGGTGAAGCGGGTTCGCATCCAAGCGATAGCTAGTCGGTACGAATTTCGCGCCGGATTGCACCGACCACAGTGCTGACGTGAAATATTCTCATTGGTAGACGGATCATGGGTTAGAATCCCCTTGCCGTCAGACTCACCGTGGGAGGTTTTCGTGGTCTTCCTCTCCATGTAACGCAAGTGTGGGTTAGTTCCATCAAAAAGTCCCCCACGAAGCCAAATTTCTCCAAATACTTGATCCAGAAGTTCCCTTATTTTCTGGATTGGGTTTAAAATTACAAAGCTGGATAGTTGAACATTAGTAGTCGTAAATCCAAAAATTGGGTCGGCTGTTCAACGATGGTTATGAATATATCTTGTATTAGCACTTATACGTACTCTTTAGCAAATATACACTCAGGAGAAGTGCTTCTTTCTCCATCAGCTCATTTTGAAGAAGTTAAACTAATAATTAAACTTTCATAATTTCAAATATAAAACATTACTACTTCTAATATTTTCAGATTAATTTTTTTTCTTGTTTTTTTTCTCGTATTGTTCAGAAAAGTAAACATGAATACACGACCCTACGGTATTTAATTGTACATCTGATCCAATTTTGGGTTTACGACTACTAATGTTCGACTCCATAGCCTTGTAATTTTGAACCCAATCTAGAAGAAATGGGAACTCCTTGATCAAGAATTGGGAGAAATGTGCGTTCGTGGGGGACTTTTGATGAAACTAACCAGCATTTGCATTACATGGAGAGGTAAACCACGAAAACCTCTCACGGTTAGCCAGAGAGCAAAGGGACTTTATTCCCTTTATAGTCAGACTCAGTCGACAGCATTGTTCGATTTCCTTATTTTGAGCTACTACGACCGTTTACAATGTAGCCGTTTGCGGCTCTTGTGTCTTAAAATTAAGAATTTATTCAATGAAACAATTATATTTCTATGCACAAACTTAAGAAGCTCAGCATCTAAAGAAAAGCCTTTGTGATTAGTTTATCTCACATCTGCTAGACACGTAGCTTCCTGGACAGGTTGGTTTCCTGTTTCCATAAAAACGGCCTTCATACCCAAAAGAAATAAATAGTAACACTAATAATAATAGAAAATTAAACGCAGACATTTTGTACTTGATACAACCTATACGACTTCTACTTACCTAATATACATGTTACCGGCAAAGTATGAAATATGAGAAGTATTACATACTTTCCCTAGGCATTGTATACAATGCCTAAGCATTCGATAGAATGCCAAATGCTATTTAGGCAAAGTATAAAATAAACGTCCTGATGAGGTTATTATGTAAATGATGTGCATGTTACTGTGAATGACCGAAATCGGTGGTTGTTGACTTTCACCGGTGAATGTTGACAATCACATAGTCGCTTCGGTGAATGTTCGAAATATTTATTACATCCGATTTTATATTAATTTATTCTTGGATATTATAACACTTATTCGATATTTTAATACTTACTGACGTTAGATTAGAAGAAACATCAGTGTTAGGAGTATCGGGCAAATATATATACCGGGCAATGGCACTTGACCTTAAAAAAACATCAGTGTAGGGTATACCGGGCAGTGGCACTGAACCTTAAAAAAACATCAGTGTAGGATATACCGGGCAAATGTATACCGGGCAGTGGCACTTAACTACACCTAGTATATATTTCGGACATTTACCGAAGGTCTTGTCATACTAGGTCTAGTTAAGTGCCATTTGCCCTGATGTTTTTTTAAGGTTCAGTGCCACTACCCGATATACCCTACACTGATGTTTTTTTAAGGTTAAGTGCCACTGCCCGGTATACATTTGCCCGGTATATCCTACACTGAAGTTTTTTTAAGGTCAAGTGCCATTGCCCACTACTACACTGATGCATAATTGCCCGATACTCCAAACACTGATGTTTCTTCTAATCTATCGTCAGTAAGTATGAAAATATCGAATAAATGTAATTATATCCACGAATAAATTAATATCAAATCGGATGTAATAAATATTTCGGACATTCACCAAAGCGACTATGTGATTGTCAACATTCACC
>NC_092205.1:13956952-13977194 GCF_043381705.1 Parasteatoda tepidariorum
TATATATATATATATACATATATATAAATTTCTATAGTTTGGGGAAGAAATGCCCCCTTCCCCGATTGAATACGCCTTTGTAGGACAAATCTTGGCCTTCGGGCTTTCAGGCGAAGAAATACTGAAAACCCTTGATTTAGTGATTGAAAAGATATTTATATTTTTTGTAAAATAATTTAGGTAAATATTAGCACCAGAAGGACTGAAATACCTATATTGCCCAAAAGCAGTCAAAATGATTGCATCGTGAAAGAATAACTAATGTATAAAGGAATTTGCTTACAATTAGTTTATAATATTTTTGATATTATTTTCAGTTATATAACAAGTTGTTAGTAAATATCAACAATAAAAATAATTATAAAATTCACAAAATTCTAAGAAATTGTGTCATTATGTACATCATTGTTTTTCTAGTTGAAATTAAAAAGCGGTCAAAATGACTTCCTTGGGCAATCAATTTGGGAAATATTTTGAATATACCTATAATTACACTCAAATTCCACATCTATTTTTTACCCAAAGATTAATTTAGTAAAGAAGTAATGCTTTAAATATTCCACGCCATATAAGACACTCAATTTAAGTATATACCTATAACTTTATGCAACATTCAGTGTATCATGTAACATTAAATTACCACATAGCTTACAAAATAATACTTATAATCAAAAAAAATTCAGGGAGTAAAAAAGAATTTACTCCATGTTATCATTTGTGCTGCATAAATTATTTTTATTTAACTACTTAGATAGTGAATGAATACAATGAATTCTATATTTTATACATACGTATTTAATTACCATGCATCTTTAATCGATCATGAAATAAAAAATATGCTGTTCAGTATACGATTTCTTCAAAGTAAATAGTTATAAAAAAGTATTAAGTGACCACTAAAACAAGAATCATAAAAACAACGGATTTTCCAACCGCGATTCCCCCCCCCCTCCTAAATGAAAAGAATCTACGATCGACTAAAAATTTGGAACATTAATCCACGCTCTCGGTCGCCCCGATGTCTGTTTCCGGGGAGGGTGGTTTCGAGAGATGGGGCGGCCGATAGCGCCCCTCACCCTCTCGGGATCCGCCTGACTCTAAACGATAAGGGTGTAAAATCAGTCTCACCCCCCTCCACCCACCGCACGCAAAATATCGTCTGTTTCGAATTAACATTTAGATGGGCTTTTCAACCTCGTGTCGCATTTGAAGTAACGAAAAAGAGACTTTTCCCCACTTACGAAACGGAAGAAGAGAATTTTTTGGAAAATGTTGCGAAAAAAATAATAAAAACGCAAGATGTAGAATACTGATATAAAAATAAGATAGTTTCTTTAGTGTTGAATTTGTCAGGTATTTCGTTTCTTTGTCTAAAATTTTCAGCCCAAAGGGAATAAGTTATCTAAGTGTTTGGAAACAAGAACAAATATATTGACAAAATTCATTTCAATTTTCAACTGACACTGAAACAGTTTTCCAAATACCTAGAAACAAAAACAAATTTATAGAACAGAAACAAGAACAAATACACTGACAAAACTCATTTCAGTTTTTCACTGACACTGAAACAGTTTTCCAAATACCTAGAAACAAAAACAAATTTATAGAACAGAAACAAGAACAAATACATTGACAAAATTCATTTCAGTTTTTCACTGACACTGGAATAGTTTTCAAAATACATAGGAACAAGAACAAATATGTAGAATGGAAAACAAGAACAAATACTTTGACAAAATGTATTCCAATTCCTCACAAACACTCAGTTATTTCTAAATATACATGGAAAGAAGAGCTAATATATTGACATACTGCATTTCAATTCTACAATAATACTGGAACATATCTTAGAAAACATTGAAACAAGAACAATAATATATATTGGAAAAGTATTTCATCTCTACAACAACACAGAAACAGTTTTTAAAATACAAAGAAATAAAAACAAATACTTTGACTAAATCTGAAGTAAGAATGAATTAAAACACTAAATGCTGAACAACCTTGATTATCCAGTGTAAGTTGGATGGAATGAGAAGAAAAAAAAACGTCAATTAATTTTTCATAGTATTTCTAACTTTTGTAATTTGAATTTGGAATAATGAAAATTTTATATAATGTATGTTTATTTGTACTGATAATTTTCCAAGCAAAAGTAAATTTACACTAGTTAAGCTACAAACCGATATTAAAGCAGTAAAATTTAATCGAAACTGATTATATTCCAAAGAAGAAGAAAATAAACAAATAAAATAATAAAAGCAAAACGTTTTTTCTTATTTCAAATATAAAAATTAAAGTTTGGTTTTTCGAAGAATTATTTTAGAGTACAATGCACGCTATTTTATCACTAGTGGTTTATTTTATGTTATAACCGTCGTTGAACAGCCCACACAATTTTTTGGGTTCACGCCTACTAATGTTCAACTCCACAGCCTTGTTTATTTGAACCCAATCCAGAAGACAAGGGAACTTCTCAATAAAGTATTTTCCTGCTGAATGGTACTGTCGCATTAAGCCGGGACATAGTCAGTCTGACATAACCACTAGTAACTATATTCTTCTATAACACTCCAAATAAAAATTCCTGGAAAATTTTTTAGCGATACCTCAACTATCAACGATAGACAGATGAAGCCTATAGCATAACAGAGAAATATAATAAAAGTTTTATTAGTAATTTCTGTTCTTGAATCTGGTGCATTCACTTAATTGGCAAAAAATTCCAAATATGTTCCTAATCTTCCTTGATTTTTTAAACTCCCGAAAGTTTCTCAGAGCAATAAAATCATAGCATTAATTTGTTTCCATGAAAATATTTGAGTAGGAAAAAGGGCGTTTTTTTTTCATCATTTCTATATATACCCAATTTTATCCGATCATGATGAACAATACCGAGTTTTTGCATACTACCATAGAATAACTAATTTACACTAAAAAAGAATACAGCTTTTTTTGTTCGCTGAAAATTTTTTATTTTTTAAGCTAAAGATCAATTTGATTTCATGCAAATAAAAATTTAAGCAATTCTGTTTATGAAGTTGCTTAATTTTCTATAATCAAAATTTCATACGGAATTTTCCAAAACTTTTCATTCAAAATTTTTGTTTTTGTAATAATTACCCATTGACCATTAAAGGCACCAAGAGTAGTAATGAATTGAAAAAAAAAATTTTCAATTAACTACAGTTTCAACAAATTAAAAAAGTTTGCCTTTTTCTCTTTAGCGTTTGCTTTGCATTTCTTTATGAAACATAATAGTATCTTTCGAAAATCTTTTCTGATAAAACAAAAGCTCTAATTTTGAATAATAACTATACTTTTTAATAGCAAATAAAAAGTAAAATTTGTTCTTCAAGAAAAAATATCTAACTAAAAATAATTATATAAAAAATAATTAATTAAAAAATATTGCTTTCTAATCTTTTAATAACGCTCCGTAGCAGCTTTTATTTTCAAGAGTAATACTTTAATTTTTTATTCATGGTTTCATAAAATCAATTTAAAGTTATCTTAACTAGCATAAAAAGAATCCATTTAAACAGCTTGATATTTAATTGAATGCCAAGTTCTGTTTTAGCAAAATTCATAAATGATTCTGCGTACAATTGACAATTAGTAGTTATTTTACTACCACTTGAGAATATCTGCAACGAAGAGCAAAAAAAAAAAAAAAAAAAAAAAAAAAAAGGGAAACAGATATGCATTTAAATATATATTCTGTTCACTTGTGCATGAACAATTGAAAATGTGTAAAATAAACTCATTGAAGAAAAAATTTATGCTATTAGTTTTTCGCAATTAATTCCAAATACTTTTAGAGAATTAAATAAAAAAAAGTATCTATTCAATGCATTTTTCATAACTAACAAAACGCACTAAAATAGTTTAAACCTTTAGCAGATTAATCAGATTTTATAATTTTAAAAATTTACCTTATGAATTTATGAACTTAGAAACACTGTCTCTAAATCCTGACTTATCAATATATATTTTTAAAAACGTTTAATCAATGTTTTTAAAAATATATATTATTTTATAGATATTTAAACAAATTTCAACTAAGTTTTATATAAATAAGAACATTTAAAATACATTTTTGTAATAAAAATGTTTTTTAATATATAAGATCTTTCAAATATATTCAAATATTTTATATAAACATAAGTCACTATGTTCTGAATGATGTTAACATTAAAATCATGCGTGATTTCATCGTATTTTCCCTTTGAAATTAGAAATATATATGAATCGGATTGAATCTCTGAGCCTGCAACAGCGACGAAACTTGAACCCCATCCAATTCTTGAAACCAATACGACGGCGATCGCTGGTTGTTGCAACAGAGACAGGATGAAAGAAGTGCGCATGCGTTAAGTGATTGCAGCATGCGATTTGTTGCTGTTGCAATCGGTATGAAGGCCTTTTTAGAGACAACGGGATTCTGCACGCACTCGACTGATAATAGCAACACAGGAGAAACCACACACACAACCATGAACTTAATACAGCTCTCGCGACAACGCGTAACACTCGGAGAACTTAATACAGCTCTGACCACAAGCGCTTACAATCTGGTGAATTTAATACAGCTCTCCCTGCAACTAGTGGTATCCGTTCATCAAATTCTATCCAAGAAAATTCTGGTGGGGGATTATTGTGGCGTAACTGTCACTACGATTATTAAACATCAATTCACTAGTATGTAAGACATGTTTATTCGATTCTTCCTTGAGGTATCTTTTGATAGATGAAGGTTGACATGGGCGATAACTCCTTTTACCCTCGGGTTTTACTACAGAATCTGAATTAAATCAGCGAGAGAAGCGGGCATGGTTTTTATAATTTTAACTGTTTTTTGTCGGTTACCACTTACCATTTCAACTTCAAACACAAATTTGTTTGTCTTCCTTTCTTTCATTTTTTTTTTTTTTAAATTCTTATTTGATTTTGGTTACTATAAAACTCATTCAAAATTTTGCGCTAAATAAATTTCGTATTATTGTTTCAAAGATGTGAAAAAAAGATTCTTAAAATAGCTTTAAAAGTTCAATTAGTTATTTAGCGTTTAGTATTTAAATAGCAAATATTGAATGAACACAATTTTGGATAAAAATTTATACCAAAAGTAAATATAGTAATAAATTTAAGAAATAAATTTAAAGTAATAAATTTAAAATAATACAACCTGCTTACCTTTGTATGATTTCAAAATGGTAACTTTTTACGGGATGTACAATATGATTATAATGTAACCGCATGATATCCCCTGAAAATCTTTAATCAAAAGTAATATAAGGGGACAACATTAAAAAACTTCATGATACAATGAAACAATACTTTTAGCTTCAACTCTTTAATTTTAAAAAACTGAAAACGTAATAATAACAGAGAATAATATTAAAAAGATAAGAATAAGTAAATGATTCTAAAAAACACCGTTAAAAATACTTTCAAAGTGAATACAGTTAAAATTTATTTAATTTTATGCTGATAACAGACAAAGATCTTCCTTGTTTATTAATGCCCATTTCGTATGATTTTTTGTTAGCTGAGTGTAACCAAATTCAACATTTTTTTAAATTTATTGAGAACGTTAGTTTTGTTTCATGTTTAGAATGAAATTCAATTTATTTACACACAGCGAACTGAAAATTAAAAATAAACTGTTTTATTTACGAACTAGCAAATGCCCTTTCTTCTTAAAAAAAAGGAAATAAGGAATCAGTATTAATCAACATTACGAAAGCATGCACAAAATTGAAAGACACATTCCGACACAATTAAGCTGAAACAATTCCATTATTATTATTTGTTGCCCTTCCCGATAGATTTATGTTATCAGATTAAGCAAAATATGTTTTTAGAAGTTCTTAAAAACGTCAATTAACGTAATAGCATTAGTATACCTATTACTAAAATTATCCAAACAACACTGGGGTCAGTAAAAATTTGGCGATTTTTATGGTTCTCTTAGTCTAATAATTACCTTTTATGCATTAATTCAGCATTTTATTTTTTTTTTCAACTTGAACTTATTGCTAAAATTAATTTCGAATCATTGGCGTCAATAATAAAATTGTAATTTTATACAATTTTTATATGCGATTAAGTAGATTTTTTTTTCTCTTCTTTAATTTAGCTTTCTAATGCTAAAGTTATTTTTTATTTGAATTCGAACCGATTACAGAATATATTGATTGTAATTTTTGAAAAAAATTATTAGTTACGACATTAATATCTTTATAATCATTTCTGACGAAATATTATCAGTACTTATTTTGAAGTTTGTAAAAAAAATCGATCATAAAATCTTTATCATATCGTATGAAAATCTCTTTGTGTGTAGCGGTTGTTAGAAGTAATTTTAAAGTAAAATATTAGCTTCCCCATGCCTTCAAAGTATGTATACCATATATAGTGAGAATCATTTGTGAGTTGCGGATTTGTATAAGTTACATACACGCATGCATATAAATATTCTGCTTAATTTATATAGATGACAAAAAATACTTACTGCTTTAAGGTATCTGACTAATGAAAAAACATGACTTTAGACAAACTTTCTGAACTTGAGTTTATTATAAATTTGAAATCCCTGTAGCTTTAAGCTTTCTCAAAATACTTTATTTTTGTCTTTACTTCATTTATTTACAAAGTGATAGCAGTTTTTGTGCAAGGTGATAACAATGGATAGACTAATGATTCTAACTCTTTAAATTCGTTTATTTAAAAATCAGACTTTTTTACATTTTACATCACCTTAAGCACGATATCTCTAGTTGTTTTTAAAATAATTGTCTACAATTTTTCATGAGTGTTTGTGATTACATGTTTGAACATGTTTGCACACATGTTTGAACTACAGGCTAAAAGAAAAAAATTGAATTTTATTTTTACGCATGCTTTTTCGCAAAGACAAGGGCGAAGTTTTTTTAAAATTTGCTTTTTCAACTATACTGATCCCTAACTCAGTAGAATATGCACTTGCTTTTAAGATAATAGCTCAGAACATACTTGATAGCTTTCTAAATAAAATCATCAAAGGATTTTTTGTTTTGGGGGATAGAAATTTTTTTTACAGTGTTAAGCATATATGCAAAAAAAAAAAAAAAAAAAAAAAAAAAAAAAAAAAAGAACTTATCTTTACCTAAAAGTGGCCATTTAAAAAACAAGAATAAAATATTAATACTTTTTATTGCTTTTACACAACAAAAACAAATAAACTAAATTTTTTTTAAAAAAAGTTGTTGAAACTAGTCGGATACCTTAAATCATATTTAAACTAACTAAGAAGTCTTTTTAAAATGTATCAGCTCCTTCATTTATTGAAAATTGAGTATAAATGCCAATCGTTCGAATCGAAATGATTCGCTTATAAACTTACCCAATACAAATAGAAGTGTATACAACTGAGAAACAGAGATATCAAAACAATCGAACCGAATCTAAATCTCTGAAATAAGCCATCTTTTTTATCTCAGCTTCTTGTCGTCTGCTCATTCCGTTGCCACTCATAAAGAAAGTTATTATTTTTCAAAAATGAAATCACCGCTTTGTGTTTCTGTCATCATCGTCTGCTGCACTTTCAAAATGGATGATATTAAACAGATAGATTTAGACGCTTATCTCAAACATTGTCATCAAAAGGGAGGTATAGAATGGAATAAATTTTTTCTTAGAAAAAGGTTGCCTTGGCTATATAAACAAAAGTTAACGCAGGAAACGATTATTGATATAGACTTGATACGTGAGATAAATTGATCGATGATTTCGAAGAACTCTATGACTGAGGCTAAGAACACAAAGATATTTGATCAATTTTATCATTGACGATATCTCCCATCGTTAGATTAATCCGGAAGTTTAAGTAGTAATTAGGCGTGTCTTCACTCAATTGAATTTTTTTTCAGTTTAATTATATTCTTTTAACAATCACTTTGTTTTAATGAAAATAGTTTTCAGAAATAGTCATTCACTAAATAGCGAATAATAATGTATAAAAATAGCGAAAGGTGTGATGAAGTTGAAATCTAAGTTGCTATTTTCGTTTAAAGAATATTTTTTATTGTTTTTGTTAAAATATTAGTAAAATATTAATTAAGATAAGTTGCTGCTGAATTATATCAAATTCCTGACTAGGAAAGCGACGTAATTCAAGATAAATTCTTTGAAGAACTAGTCTTTCCAACAGCGTTGTTAATTTATTTTTTTTAATTGCTCATTTACTATGCTTACAAATTTATTAAAACAAATTAAATGTAACAACTCACATTTTTTTTATTTATTTTTTTTAATAAAAAACATAAGAAAACTTACAGTATTTTATAGTATAGCAAAAAAAAAATTATTGCGTGTTATTATTTAGGTTATGATTTTCTTTTGGCCAATTCAACAAAAAAAAAATATATGTAACAAAAAGAAAAACTGTATCACTCTCTGCCTAAAATGAAATGCTTTCTAAAAATACTAAAATTTGTTTCGAACTGCCATATCTATCAATGTATAGGACATGCATATAGTGCACTAAAAAAAAAGTATATAATCATTTGTGATCTTACTATCAAATTTTTACGTACTAGGACTCTATCTTAATAGTTCGAGGAATGACCTCAAAAATGTTAATTAATTAGTGCTAACTATATCACAAGTTACGAAAGCAGACACAAAAGCTTACTTTTGCTGAATAAACAGATCTTTTTTTTTAATGGATTTGGTATTCTAATCCTCATAATAAATATAAATATTGGGGGGTCTTAATCTAAATAGAATCACAGTAGAGAAAAACGAAAACGGTCGAATAGTTTCTGATAAAAGGAATTTTAAAAAGGTCGTATGTATAAAATTAGATTTTTTGAAAACTTTTCGTTCGATTTCATTCAAATTTTTTATTTCGCTTCGTAAAATTACAGTCTTTAAAATTGCGTCAAAAATTTGCATACCTTAAAATTCAGAGTTTTTTCAACTATTGTTAAATAAAATATTAAAAAATAATAAATAAAAACTTTTTTTTCTTTGAATTATTTTTCACTAAACGAATTTCATAATTTTGCGCTAACATTTTTGTAAATAGCTTAAAATGGCAAAATACACAAAAAGTAAAATTAATATTAAGAGGTATAAATTTTGGACCACTCTTCTGACCAACCCCCTATATTATGAGGGTCAGAAATCCAAATCTAAATGAAAAGAAAAAGGTATGTTTATTTAGAGAAAGCAAGTTTTTGTGTCTCATTTCGTAACTTAAAATATCGTCTACACCAACAAATTAGCATATTTCAGGCCATCCCCTCAAACCATTAAGAAAGAGTCCTAAAACGTGAAAAATCAACTATTGGATGAAAAGTTATTCAGGGTAACCCTTTCAATTATTTAGTGCACTGCAGTTATTAATCGATGTATGCTGTTTTGGTATTTTGATTTTAAAATTCGTGTTTTGGTCTGTGCGATTATCCGTCATAAAATGTCTAAAAATATCATATTTCATATAAATATCATATTTCATCATAATTGTGAGTGTGCGTGTTACATTCTTTGCGTCATCAATCTTGCATTTAATTTCAATTCATTACCTTTAAAAGAAAGGAAAAAAAATCTATAAGATGTATCTATGTTACCGCAAATGACAGAAATTGGTGGTTGTTGACTTCCACGGAGAATGTAAACAATCACATAGTCGCTTTGGTAAATGTCCAAAATATATACTAGGTCTAGTTAAGTACCACTGCCCGGTATGCCCTACATCAATGTTTTTTAAGGTCAAGTGCTACTGCCCGTTATGCATTTAACCGGTACTCCGAAGACTGATTTTTCTCCACATCTATCTTCAGCAAGTATTGAAATATCGAACAAATATAATAATATCAACGAATAAATTAATATCAAATCGGATATAACAAATATTTCGAACATTCACCAAAGCGATTATGTGATTGTTGACATTCATTGGTGAAAGTCGACATTCTCTTGACTTTGGTTATTTATGGTAACATCGATAAACGGACCAGTGAAAATGAATACGCAAAAATATAGTAAAAATGATAGTTTTGCTAAATGCATTTAAAATTATTTCTTCTTGTTTAAAAGTATTAAAAATATTTAAAAAAAATTATGTAAATAGTTCGCCAAAAACGAGAATACCCCCAATAGCTTTTGATCCAATTTTCACGAAAAAGGATTCAATCGTAATAGTTCGAAGATGCTAACTAAATAATGCAAGCGATAGTTTACGTTAAGAAATCAGACACAGAAGCGTACTTCATCTAAATAAACATTCTTTATTTTCTCGGAATTAGATTCTAGGCTCGCAAAATATGGTAAGTGTTTATGGGGCCCTGAAAAGTTTGGGGACCGTTTTCTGCAAATTTCATTTTTTACGTATTTCGCCATATCTTGGGAGGTTTTAAAGGAAATAAAAAAGTTTTTGCTCTCAATTTCAAAACTTGCTGATCCAAAGACACATGTAAAAATATTACTTTTCTCATACAATAGTTAAATCTTTAATTTACAAATGGTCGAAGAAATTTTGAATTGTAAAGTATACAAAGCTTTACAGAAATTATAAAATCATAAGAGAACAAGTTTAGTATTTCCTGAGAAATAAAAATTTCAAAATACGACTGCTTTGAAATACGCTTTACCTATCCTATTTTCCACTACATCTTTATTTTTAAAGCCAATAAGTTAATAATCGAAATCCGTTGATATTTTTTATAACCGTCGTTGAACAGCCGACCCAATTTTTTGGGTTTACGACTATTAATGTTCAACTCCGTAGCCTTGTATTTTTGAACGAAATCTATAAGACAAGGGAACTCCTGGATCAAGTATTGGGAGAAATTTACCTTCGCTGAGGACTTTTTCATGGAACTCATCCACATTTGTGTTACATGGAGAGAAAAACCACGAAAACCTCCCACGGTGAGCCTGGCGGCAAGACTACTCTAACACATGATCCGTCAACCACTGAGGATATTTTACGTCAGCACTGTAGTCGACGCTAGACGGGTGCTAATTCGTATCGATCAGCCATCGCTGGGATCCGAACTGGGTTCAACTCATTAGACGGCAAACGCTGTTTACTCCTGAGCCACCAAGGCTCGAAATTCGTTGATAAAAAGGTATATTTGTTCAGAGAAAGTACGACTTTGAGTCCGATTTCCTAACCTAAAACATCGTATACATTAATTATCTAATGTTGGCTCTTAAATCATTAGATTAAATCATTCCTAGTACGTGAAAATCGGATCATTTGATTAAAAGTTATTAAATTGTTAAAAATTATTCCTCTCTCTCTTCTCGCACTGCGCATTATGTTATAGTTTTTGAGCTATAAAATTGTAGTGGTTTCGTGTTGAATTGGATGCCTGCGGGGGCTGTCATCATGAGTATCGATCCTGATTGGCTGTTGAAACGAGGCATTTATTTATGTTAGCAACTGTTTTTCCATTCTATTTAGAGTAAGCCTTGTCCGTGAAATATGACTTCGATATGCGATCACGTAATCGATCATCGTACCGTCCAATAATCTCGTAACTAATGTGCTCTTGTAAATTAATGAAATATGTAATTAATACTTAGAAAAACAATAACAATAGAAAGGAGCTATTAATTTTCCTTTATTAGCTAAAAGCCGACAATGATACAAGCATAAGAGTTGTAACGTTAATAAGCCATCTTGCTTATTAACAACCAGCTGGCGCTGAGGTTGTAATCCTGGTGGTTATGTATTAGCGGTCTTCTTCTTCTCGAGTTGAGCGTACACTCGTTATTAAATAATTTTAAGAGCGCAATTTCTTCTTATAGTAATCATTGCTATTTAACTGCTGATTCACATAATTGCTGAAATCTGAACTGTAGTTTCAAACTTATATATGAAAAAAGAGGAAAAAATTTGTTCTACCTATACTTTGGCCGGTTAGTTGAATAGGGATCTAAAAGTTTTTTTTTCCTGCAAATTATTTGAACAATTAAATTTTAAAAAAATTTCGTGTTGTAAAAGAAAGATTGTGTTTATTGAAACTTAACATTCAATAAATTCAAAATCTATGGGGTATCTTTAATTTCAACAGGAATGATAGAAACAAACATTTAAAAAAATTAATAAACACAAGTAAAAAATGAAGTAATCAAGACACTCTTAAAACGTATTTTATTTGTGAAATTTCTACCGCTAATCAAAAAATTTTCCCTGATGCATATTTATTGCAAACAAAATATTTTTAATCATAAAATTTTGGTATTTTTACTATCAATAAAAATATTATTTGATTTGTTAAGCAAATAATATATAATTATACGTTACCAAGTTGTAATATTTATTAAAAAAAATATATATTTTCATTCATAAAATTTAAAATAAATTTTTCGCATTTCCACATGTTAATTATATTGATGCAAAATTGAAGTATTATTTTCTGACAATGTAATTTTTAACAAACATTTTTACTGAGAAAATTCCCTTGTAATATTCTCAGTAAAAATGTTTGTTGCAAATTTCATTTATTTGTCCCAATTTTTTAATATGGAATTAAATAAATAAAACGTTTTACATTAAATAGAATTCTAATAGTGTATAAAAAATGCAAAAGTTTAAGGTAACATTTCTTTAGTACTGACAATATCCTAGGAATTAATGAGAATTTTCATAGAGCATAAAGAAACTTTATAGAGTTTTCAGAAACTTTAAAAAGTAGTTCTTTTTTTTTAATTAATGATTTAAACTTGTAAAATTTTAATAATGTTATTTAAACCTTCTTAGTAGTAAAATAAAATAAAACGTTTTTTGAAGTAATTAATACAGCTGGTAAATTTATTGAAAACAGTTGTTAATTTATTGAAAAATAACTTAAAAAACTAATCCTTTTCTCTCCCACGTTATGAAAATACTATATTTGATTTTGACATAATTAATGAATAAAAAATTTTAAGATAATCGATTGAACTCCTTGTGTCTCAAATTGAACAATAGAAAGAAAAAAATTAATTCTGAATAGGTATTATGAATAAAAATAATTACCAGGACAAAATTTCCTAAAAATATTTAAATTTCATAAAAGAAAAAGAAAATAAATAAAAGCAGCTGCTCTTTATTTTTTTATCAAAAATGTTTAGCGCTGACATCTACTTAGTTGGAAAAATAAATTTCTGCTGAATCTTAAATAAACTTTTTAATTGCTTGTAATTAAATTTTTATTAAGATATCCTAAATAAAAGTTTATAAAACCTGAAGCAGAATGTTTTAGGATATAAAACGTTTCGTTTGATGACTCTATTTTTTTAATAATAAAAGAAACCCTCCTTAATGTTCAAAATTAATTTCAAAACCTTGCTTTCAGACTTAGTTACAAAGAATGAAAATTATTCATTTCATCAGCGAAAGTTAAGTAAACTTATTTTACCATCATAGAAGTAGCAATTTTAAAAAATAATGATTTGAAAAAAATTTAACAAATTAAAAAATTTCATAAAAAATGGGGTAATAGTCTAAAAATTTCTCCCTCAAAACCTTTCTTTTTTTTAAATAAAGCCTAGTGCTGCCATCTATATTTAAAAAATTTATTGAAACTTTGCTCCCCTGACTTTGAAACAATTTGTGAATTAAAATTAGCTCTTTTTATTACCTACTCAGACTAACTCAAGTTTAAACAGTTAATTAACTTCCTTTCAAGACACTCTAGCACAATGAATTCCGGAGACTTTTCCCTTGTAGATAGTCTGGCACCATCCAACAGTTGATGAATCAATGAGATTGGTCAATAACAAATACTATATATCTATATATATTTGTTTCAAGAGAAAAAAATTTAGGAATATGAAAAAAGCAATAAATTTCACTTATATTTTTATAGCTAACTAGTTATTTTAATACCTATTTTATGCGATAGGTATATAGAAAATAAATAATTTATATTTTTATTGAGCATAGATTACATATTCAAAAGTGAATTGCTCAAAATAAAACAGCTTAATAATTAATTTAGTAAGATTAATTAATAATTAAGATTAATTTAATAATTAATTTACCATGATTTATTAACAATCGATTTACTTTCTTAAATTATAATTTTAATAGTAATTTTAACTTACATACAGTAAATAAAAATTCATTATAATATATTTTATATTTAACATAAAGATTTGTGTTTACAAAAACATTTGTGTGATTATAACCTATTTAACACAAAGATTTAATGGTCCTTTTGTTTAAATAAAAATTAATTAAAATTTATTGGAAATAACAGTACCACTGGGTAACATGGTACTCTTAATAAATAATAGGAACAGAAACTTACTACAACAGAACTGAGTATCTAAAGAGATGAGGAAACAGAAATATCATTAAAAAAAAAAAAAAAAAAAAAAAAAAAAAAAAAAAAAAANAAAAAAAAAAAAAAAAAAAAAAAAAAAAAAAACATTTCAAGTGAGAAAAATAATAGAATAAAAAACAACAAATAATATATTGCTTTTAATAAAATAATACAAACACTATTTAAAAATATAATTGGGAACAAAGTTACAAAACTATCATTTAACATGGCATAAATTCAATTGAAAACCATTTACACTATTTTGAGTTTTTAAAAACAAAAATACTTAGTAAATATAATATAACAAAGCTACAATCTTGTTATGTTTTATATAATCGAATATCCAACTAAAATTCTAAACTTTCAACAGAAGCGCTAAAAATATAAAATAAAGATCCTTTAACGTACACTCTTCACACTTATATAAATTTGAAAATGACTTTATAAAGTATATTTTTATGTTCACAAAAAGGCAATACAAACTAAATAATAAAAACAAATCAGTAAATATAAAGGAAATACAAACTAGGCAATAAAAACAAACTAGTAAATATAAAGGCAATACAAACTAAGTAGTATAATCAAACTAGTAAATATAATGTAACAAAAGCTGGAGAGTGCAAACACTCCACTCACGCATACTGGAAGAACATTCAACATAAATTAACATCTAATTAAATGCATGCAACATAAAAAAGATTATAAACATTTAAAACATTAGAGCATTAAAAACATTAGAACATAGAAAAAGGTATAAAAAATATCAAAAACATAATATACGTAACACAGATAAAACATCTTGAATTTTCTATGAATGAAAAAAAGAATGACAGAACTACCTACTCTTATACTAGGTGGTCCTTGGCATTATCAATGATCAAAAAAATCGTGAAATATTGATTTCTTTCATTATTGAGAAATAAAAGTGTATATTGAACCCTCAACCGGGAATCGGAATCTCTTGTATGTATTGAAAACCTTTGTAAATTTCTTTTTAAAGGTTTCAATAGATCCCTTAATCATTTCTTTCTTGTTTGAAAACAATTTTGACCTTTTTCTTGAAATGACGTAATAGGCAGTTTATTTTGGAGAATAAACACTTGATATTCACATTCTTCTTGATTTTAACTTTGGTTCTTCCTGATTTCATATTTAATTTTCTCGGAGTATGTTATTTAGATAAAATGACTGCTCGTAAGCAGCATAGGCTTAAAACTTCGGAAATTTTGAAGGAAGTGGATTGTTTAGATTACTAATGAATTTTGTCAAAACATCCAAGTATTTTTGAATAAATATGTGCTATAATTTAGAGTATTCACCTTATAATGACATTAGGCTAAAACGTTTTCATTTTTTGCACAAAAGGGGTCGTTATATCGAGTTTCAAATTCAGTAGTGTATATGTTAGCGAGTGATTTGTTAATTTAATGGTAAAAGTAAAATTGTATAAGGATATTCTATCAGTCGTTCCTATAGTTATAGAATAAAATTTTACTATATTACTGAAAATATTAAAGACATTACAGTTATTTTAATTCATTAATTCATTGATTTTTTTTCAATTGCAGTTGGTCCGTTTTTAAAGTTATGTCTTTAGTTTAGAAATTAATATACTATTATTCATAAACTGTTTAAAAAAATACTTCTAATATTTGATATTTTAAAAAAAAGTCTTTCACTCGGGATGGAAGAAACCTATTTTTTTCAGGATGATTTTTTTACTGTGATAGAAATATGCAAACTCTGAAAATAGAAGAATTTCATTTCCTTTTCTTAAAAAAAAAAAAGGAGGCTTTTATTTATGTTTGTGGTGTATTATGAAATCTTATGTCTATGAAAATTATGAAAAAGAAATATATTTTTATAGATGATTGACTTCTTACAAGTTAAGGAAAGATTTCCACATCGTGATATACAGCAGACTAATCGCCATGTCTTAACAGCTTTCATGTGGCAGCCTACAAGAAACTTAAAAAAACATCTGAAGAATGGAAAGCAACCAACTAGAAAGGTATAACTCATAGCCAAACAGCTACATTTTTTTTTTTAATTGCAAGTTTAAAATCTATTTTGCATCTTGGCAATTGTAGTTGACACGGCACATCACGATACGGAAACATCCCCTTCAAAAATTAAAGCATATATAACAGGATTACAGAATGATTCCAAAATACAGTTAACTCTTTCTAATGTGGATCTGGAAAGAACAAATGTTTCTCCTTTACAAAACAGCATTGTGAGAACATTTTATTAAAATACATACAATCTTCGCTCCGCCCCTCCAAAAAAATATTTATAGTTATTTGAAAAGAATATTGGTTGGAAACGAGTATACTTTTTGTTACTAATGTAATTACACCATCTTACTATTTATTCAATACAAATACAAAAGAAGTTCTATTTAATAAACAATTTCAACAAGTTGAGTTTAAGCAGATCAACTTTTAAAATAATAATCATAGGGTGAGTGTAACATTTAATTTATAATCCCTTCAGGAGCAATTCATTATTCTTACACCAGACTGATATCACTTGCTGCTTTGCTTAATGAAAAATTATTAAAATTAAAAAATTTTCAAAAGGTTACTCTGAATTTATGTTAAAAGGACAATAAATCGGAAGATGTTTCCTGGAAATGAAACCTAATATAAAAACACATTTAGTGTTTTTATATACTACATACTATGCTATTGATATTGAGGAACTTTTGTAAGCTTCATTCTATTTAGATCTACTACATCTGCAATACCTGAAACAGATCCTTCATCAGAATACTGCCATATTGTCCAATCGTACCAACCTGCTGGTAGCTCATCTGGTGGTGGTTCCCATGCACGATATCTAGCAATCCATAATGGACATTGCTTAACTATATCAGGAGTAACATCTACATACTGATCCCAGTAACTTTTTGTGGTGTATATACAAGGCGTTAAATTATAAGTATCCATGAGGTATTGTACACATTCCTGTACTACTTCCTTTACTGACTCACCATCTTTTGGCGTTGCTTCGATATCAAGTGCAATGACGCAATTCCTCCATCTGCCTGTGCTATCGGCAGCATTAAGTTGTCCTATCAAGTTAACCATTTGGGCTTGAGATGTACCTTTCTCAAACCTAACAAAGTGATAAGCACCTGGAGTGAAACCAGTTGAACACATATTTTTCCAATTTTCTATAAATGTAGGGTCTTGGAAATTTGTGCTTTCGGATGCTTTGGCAATAATAAACTGTTTACCACTCACATTAGGCGTAAGCTGTGACCAATTTATATCACCATTATAATGGGATATATCTAGACCTTCTATGTAATTATTTTGTAATTCCATTATTTTTTTCTTTTAAATTTAAATATAAGCTAAATAAATGTATATAGAGGTATATATAAGCTAAATAACAAACTACTTGTGCTTAAACGCTAGTAATTTTCTTAAATCATACAACCAATTTTGCTCAAATCGATTGCTTTGACTTATTCAATTTCAACAACATTCAAAACAACAATACTTTAATCAGCGGAACTAATTCAAGAAGAAAGCTCAGTAGTGAAATCATTTAATAAAGAAAATAATTCAATCGGTTTTCTTCCTAAACTACATTCTCATTCATTTATAGAATCAAAATTGATATGCGATTAACTTAATCTCACAATTTATAAAATTTTTGGTAAACTGAAACTTTCATTTTGTTCCGATCCGAAACCGAAATTTATTCAATATCTCTTCTTTCTACTCAAGCTTGTAACCTCAGTTCTTGGCAAACAAAGATACTTTACGGCAAACTCATTTGAGGAAAATTCTGATTCCCCTGTCGTGGTTGCCGGGAGAAAAGTGTTGCTCCAAGCAGACTCCTCAATTGGCGATCGCAATACTCGAATACGCCATCTGGGGAGAGACCAGTTTCATCCCTTTGGTCCGTCTCCCTTCCCTCTTTTCCTCTTTTCAGTTGTATAGGAATGTATGTTGTATAGTAATGTCCCTCTTTTCCTCCTTTCAGTTGTATAGGAATGTATGTTGTATAGTAATGTTATACTACGATAAACGTATTTCCTTCTTATATGACTCCCCACACGCTAATGGGGAAAGCATGTGAAGTGTTGCCATAGGTAGAGAGTTCTGCTTTTCGCCACCTGCAGCCCATTTCGATCACCAATTCTGCTTTTAACATGTTTGTTTGTTTGTTTGTAGTTCATTTACGTCACACTAGAGCTGCACAATGGGCTATTGGTGACGGCCTGGGAAACATCCCTGAGGATGACCCGAAGACATGCTATCACAATTTTGATCCTCTGCAGAGGGGATGGCACCCCTGCTTCGGTAGCCCGACGATCTGCACGAGAAGTCGAGCACTTTACGGTAGAACAGTTTAACGAGAACCAATACCGCACACCCTCTGTCCCTACGTAGACTGATCCAAGTGTTCACCCACCCGCACACTGACAGCAGCGCTATTAACATGTAATGTCTATGGCGAGCATGCCATACTTTGAATCGACTTTTCTCGTTCAAAATCAGAATGATCAATTCAAAAAAAAAAAAAGATACTATTAATTTTTCAATCTCCAAAACTGTGAGTCAATTTTTTTTAAATATTTACTGCTATTTTTAATGTTGCCTTTGAAACTTAAGTCACTTTCTACCTTTGAGTCACCTACCAGTGACTAATTTATCCATAGATGGTCTTCCTCTCTCCCTTAGAAATACATTTTACTGTGTTCCCCTCTTTTTGGAAGTCTTTTTCTCTCATTGCCTTTTTGAAGAACTGATATGGATACCTTTTTAAAAACCGATATTTTTATTTATAAGCTCTTAGTTTATTATGAAAGTTATATATGCACTCGTTGTTAATTCGTTCCTATAAATTTTATATATTTAGAAGTTATATTTGTCTTGTTTTTTCCTCTGTGAGGGGAATTTATTTTTTAAATATATCATTCCCTTTTTTTCAGTTTTTCCTTTTCTTGTTTTCAAAAAATATTCAAGAATTACAAGAATCCAGTTTCTGAATAAAATGAGTTTAATTAAATCGCGACAATGACGTAAAGATCTTCCAATACACTATAAAGCATCACAAAACTACCATTTTCCTTTCCTATTTTCTAAAAAAATATATCGTATATTCATTTGTAGACTTAAAGACACACATTTATATTAAATGTAAACATAAAGTGACGCAATTTTTTCATTCCATGAATAGTTTTAACTTACTCTAATGGCTGGGACAGTTTGTTTTTTCACTGTAAAGGAAAAAATAGCTAGTACAAGGGAATACACATCACTAAATCAAGGCGAAGCACCTGGCCGTGTTTTTAGCGCTCTAAAATAAATACACAGGTGTATAAAAGTATTATGAAAATTTTTTTTAACTTGGAAAACGAAGAAGAATAAGGAAATATACGCATTTAGGGTGTTAAATAATAGAATCCCTTATTGAATATTTAAAAAAATTCCTAATAACAATGAAGTAAAAGAACATTAGTAGACAAAACTAATATTTAAATGTGAAAAATACGAATGCTATCAAAATATAATGAATTGAATGACTGCTCTGGAATTCAAGACTGAAAATATTAAAACCAGTTTGATTGCCAGAGGAAACAAAAAGAATGCGAGCTGTGATTATTATAAACACCACGAAATTTGATCATGATAAATTAAAAAAAGTTGTAATATTTAGAGTTAAACTTCTCTTTGTTAACTCAGGCAATTAAACTGGTTCTGATGTTTTCAGTCCTGATTTCTTAGTTGGGATTCACTAGATTTTGAAACTATTAGTCTCTTTTATTATTGCTTGAACATTTATCTATAATTCCTAATGTATACAGTTTTTAAAACTTCTATTTCGCAAAGTTCTAAAAATATATTAGTAATTATGGAATCTTATGTATTTAATAACGAGAAATTTTTTCGAATTCATATTACAAGTGTGTA
>NC_092205.1:13977268-14048280 GCF_043381705.1 Parasteatoda tepidariorum
GCAGCATAGTTGCTTGCGGAGGAAATTTACGCATTTCTATCTCAAAAATTAAGATTAGCGGAGCCCGGCTGGGACTTCGGAAAAATCAGCGGTGAAAAAATGCATCGAAAATATTGAATATCTCATTCGCATGGACAGTTGAAAATTTATAAAGTCAAATTTTTCTGCAACTCATGGTAATTAATAATTCATCGAGTATCTTCAACAAAAGGCAAATTCTTTAATCGTCAAACTTTTCATTTGTTTAAATGATACCTACATCCAGTGGTACTTTCCGTTCGTGTACTACCTTCCGTTTGTGTATGCTGCATTTTATGTCTAACGTTCTGAAGGCGAAGGATGCAACTAGAGAGTTGAGCTTCAATATTTCACCACCCTTGGACTCCCCACTGCTTTGGATTTAATCGTCGATGAAGTGTTATTACACTCCGGAATGGTTTACGATGGTCTACTTAGATGTTCGACATTCCCATGCCTCCTACTCAGAACTCAAAGAAAAATAAGCTTCAATTTCTCCTTCGCTCTGCGTGAATTTATGAATCATTTTCACGAAAAGAAAAAAAAATGTATAATTCTTTCCTATTAACTTTAAATTGATGTTGTGGCTTTCAAGATATGTTTTGGATTAATTCGAACTTTATCCAGCTTTGTATCCTTTAAATATTTTTTTTTGAAAACATTTATTTCTTTGATTTTTAATGATTAATTAGATTATGATTATAAATTTTTTTCTCATACTTGATGTTTTAATTGAAACTATTATTTTTTATACACTGATCGTATTTACTGTTGAAAATTTTTTTCTCCTGAGAAATGTTTATTTTTAGTGAATTGGTTTTGATTGGCATAAAAAATGTTCGAGAAATTATTTTCATACATATTGTTTTATGTGTTACAGTTTTTAATATTTATTGATTAGTTGAATTTATATTTTTGTTTTACTATAGGGTTTAGGGTGACGATAAAAATGCCATTAAAATATTCTTATTTTGAGTGCAATTGCGGTGTGGTAGAAATTAGAAATTAAATCAAGAAATGATATAACTAATACAAATAGTTTAGAAAATGAATAAAATATTTGTTTACATTTGTTTAATACATTTTAAATAAAAAGGTGTTGGATTTTGTTATTACGTTTTTCAATTTTCTTTTTGGACTCACTAATAATACATTTTTGTCTTAATACATTTTTTACTAAATATATATATATAAATTTTTATATATATATATATATATTTCATAATTTTTCCCTCTTTTATACTGGTAGAACAAAGTATGTAAGCAAGGTGTTATTTTAATTGTAATTTCTCTTCCATGTCCCTCCTTTGCCATTCATGGAGAAATGTTTTCGGTTTTATTGTTCGGTTTTTTTCGGTCGTTTGTCGGCTTCGGGAAAAAAAATTTGCACTGCAAGGCAGTGACGAAATTGAATTTAATTAATCTAGTTACAGTTAATTAAAATATATGAAAGCTAAATTTAAGAAAGCAAAATTTAATAAAGTTAAGTTTTGAATAAAGTAAAATTAAAATTTTGAAAATTAAATTTAAGTTAAATAAAATGAAGTTGATTAATATAATAAAGTCCAATTTTTCTATTACAAGAATTTACATTCCTTGTTATCGAAAAATTTGTTTGCTAGCCCTTCGTTAAAGTCTTATGAACTTTAAGATGGGCAGGAAAATATTCTTCAAAACTTAAAAAAATTTAAAATTTTGAAGAATTAAAATTTCCTTAAAAAATTTAAATTGTTGTGTGTAATGTGTATTTGGTTGAATATTTATTAAAATGATTTTAAGACTCCTGTTTTAATCCTCCACATGCTGGTATCAAACTTAATGTTATCTTAATGTTCTAACTGTTAGGTAAGTTTTTTTTGAAAGTTTTTTTTCATAACCATCGCTGAACAGCCGACCAAATTTAGGTTTAGAAATGTTGATGTTCAATTCCGTAACCTTGCTATTTTGAACCCAATTCAGAAGACAAGAGAACTTCTCGATAAAGTATTGAGAGAAATTTTACATTTGTGGAGGACTTCTTGATGAAACTAACCCTCATTTGCGTACATGGAGAGGAGAAACACGAAAACCTCCCATGGTTAACCTGACAGCAAAGGTGTCTCTAAGCCATGATCCGTCTACCACTGAGGATATTTNTCGCTGTATCGGTTTGCCGATATAGGCGTTAAATCGATATGTCGCGATATATCGATTTATAGCCCAGTCCTAGTCAGCACACGAGATCAGTGCGGAATTCGTATTGTGCTTCTTATTTCCTTTTACTTATTATCTTGTTTCTCAGTCTCTATTAGTTAAACCACTTTACACGTTAGACAGACGGCAGAGGAACCCTTACCCATGATCCATCTACAACTGGGGATATTTTACGTACACAGTCGATGTAGTACAAAAATATCGAGTAGTATACAGTAGTCGATGAGAGGTGGGTGTGGAATTTGCATCGACTAGCCATCAGCTGGGATTCGAACCCGCTTCACCTCATTGGAATTTAGGTATGCTTACTTAAATTGTTTGAATCATTTTAAGTTACGAATTCTCTAAATTTTTTACTTAGCTACAAGCTTTTGGAGGTAAAAAATTGTAGACACCTAAATTTAATTTCAAAAATTAAAATTTAAATTTTATAACTATTTTTATTATAATTTTTCACCACATAAAACTTGCCGTTGCATTTTTTTTAATTATTCTGTATTAATTGCTATTATAAATACATATTTTAAAAATATGAAAATTAATAATTATTACAAAATGAAAAAATATAGCAAATAACACAATTTATAAACGTAACAAATATAAAAACAAAAATTATGACTCATAAACAAAGCTGAATTCAGAGAAAAAATTCAGAAATATAATTTATGAGATCTATAATTTACGAATAAGAAATATAATTTTTTATTATATTATGCAGCCTAACTTTAATTATTAACTGATTTTAAGTACATATTTTAAAAAAGATTAAAAGTAACTATTATTTCAAATTTAAAAATTTAGCATATATAATTATTGTTAATTATAAAAATTAACAAAGCTTAATTATTCATAAATGATGAAGTGACAGCATAACTAATAATATTTATTTATCATGCTTTCACGGTAAAAAAAAAATCCATATTACTTGAAGTTCAGTATGGGGGTTATTACGAAGTTACATGTGAATTTCTAATTGAGATAAAAATACAACTTTTTAAGAGTTTGAAATCGAGTTAAGTCCCTTGTTTTTTGAGTGAAAAGAAAATTTGAAACTTTTTAGCTCTTTTGTGATCAAAATACCTTAAAGGGGAGAAAAAGTAATTTTTAATTGCAATATTTGTTTTTATTATTAGATTACAAATCAGCGAATCAGTTTAAGAAAATTTATCAAACATTATTTGATTTCAAGAGAAATTTAAAATTTATTTTTAAATGAATAATTAATATAAATGAATCTCTTTCATATGACTGCATAGCAAAAATTTTTAGATTTAAATACTTTGATTATTATTAATTCTCAAATTAATCAAATCAAAATAATAAACAATTTAAGAATAATTAATGTTGAATGAAATGATAAAACCATTTTGAAAATAAATAAATCCGTCTTAGAGTTAAAAAGCTATTTTTTTAGTTTCTCTAAGAACGAGAACAAACGTAAAATGAGCCCCCTTTTCTGCGACAGTGGTCAGTCAATTAGATTCCTGTAGAATGTAGAATAGATGATCGCAATGCTCGAATACGCCATCTGAAGAGCTGTTCCAGTTCCATGCCTTTGGCCCTTCTCCCTGCCCTAATTAATAGAAATATTTCTATGATGCTTTCTTTTAGAACTATGTTTAATGCAGTTTTAAGTTCCATATTGTTTTCCAATTAAAAAGATTTTAATCTATATGAAAATCGAGACAGGAACTAACGTACTTCCTTCTTCTATGACCCTCTATACGCTAATAATGAAGGCTTGTGAAGTGTTGCCATAGGAAGAGAGTTCTGCTTTACGCCACCTGTAGCCCATTTTGATCGCCAATTTCTCAGATGTAGAAACTGAATCAAATCATGCATCCTTTTCTCATTTAACTGTAACCTTTGCTGTTAATGTTGTCAAATATGTCACCATGTCAACAAATAAAAATGACCTGAGGAAGTGAGTCATGCCTGATTATTTCTTTGGGTCATATCTAATTTAGACGATACATAACAATATCTCGTATCTATTTTAAAAGGTTAGAGAACACATTTGAACCTAATCACAATCAATTATTGACATTTAATTCTAGTCAAAATGTCAGAAAGAAGAGTACAGAAAATGTATTCTCGTGGTTCTAGTTTAGAGTGGGATTCTGTTGAAATGGATAGGGTATGTTAATTTATTTTTTTCTATTTTAATTTTGTTTTTCAAACTTTAAAATATATTGATTGCGTTTTCTTTTTCAGTACTGGAAGCCTGTGTTTGATAAAGTAAGTAAAACGTTTCATTTTGAAATTTCGTGTGACTAAAATGTTCTCTTAATTGTCTTGTTTCTATATGCATTATACGTTTAAACTAAGTGACTGTGAGAAATTGCTTGCTGTAAAATCTTCTATTTCTTGACGAAAAATGCTATTATGCATAATATAAGTACTTAAAACGTAACATAAATAATCGGTTTCTACTCGTTGAATTTTGTTTTTATTATGTTAATATTCTTGCAGTTTCTAGAACTGAGTTGTTTTTATTTTAGATGATACCTTTTAAATTTTAAATGTAAAAGTTTTATAAATAGAAGTAACTAATTTTTTTTAATGATAAACTGTTATTTATGATACTGTTATAAAATATTTTTAGAGTATGTTTTGAAGTTTTCTTAATAGAACATTCCCTTTACATTCAAGAAATGATTTTCAGTAATGTAATACAGGGATGTTCAGTAATATAATACTTTTAATGTAATTCATGAATGCCCAACCATTTTTAGGTAGTTGGCCACAAAATAAAACAGTGTCTGGGAGCAAACACTAACATAGCATTCTAATTATAATCTGCAAGTAGTATTAAGGCTCTGTTTGAAACAGTGGTCTGAACTAGCGCACTATAAGTAGTAGTCGCTGCCTTTTTTCATAGTTTGTACGTAGTGTGCTACTTTTTAAAAAAAGTAGCATAGTGAGTAGTGCTATACAAAAAAATAGTAATTTGTAATGATTCCTGGCAACTACTTTTAATGTTAGTTTAATAGGGGAACACAACTCTTATTGCAACTAATTTTGCGAATTTGATGGGTGTCAACCTTCGCGTGTCCATTAATGAAAATGACCCTGTGACCGCAGTTGAGTGTTAACAGGAATTACGTATCTAGAATCAAATATAACTAATATTTAAACTAGCCCTATCAAAAGTAGATAATTAATTAATCACTTTTGTAGCACTTACTCATAAAAGTGTACACTCGTGAAACATTGATGTTATTTTAAAGAAAGGGAACATATTTTTGATGTTTTTAATTTCTTAGAGGAAATATAAGAGCATTAAGCAATTAAAAAATTGCAAGTATTTGCTAATTTCGCATTTTTTAACTTAAATATTCGCTGTCGAAAAAGGCATTAAAGGTTAAATGAGCAAATTCATTAAAAAGGTTTTGAAATAGAAATCTGTCTTGAGTAAATATAAATTAATATTTCTTAATAATTCCATTATATTTTATGTAAGCTAATTTTTTATTCAAAGCCGTTTTGAAGTTCTCCCGTAAACTTTGGTTCCTTAGAGTAGTGAAATAGTTACTACATTTCAAAAGCATTTTGTTATTTTTAGATTTAAAATGAAGTAGCTATAGTGAACTACATTTGTAATAAAATAGCTGTAGTAAATTACAAAAATTATGTAGTTTTTCTGACTACTGGTTTGAAAGGTAGTATGAATGAGCTACTGATATATAATTCTTCTGTTCCTGGGAAAATAATTAAAATAATAAAATAAATTTAAGCAAATATACTTATTAGATTACAAGTCAAATTATGTTAGATTTATAAAAATATTAAAAAAAAGATATTGCTTTTGTCTTAAAATTTAACTATTATTTAGAATATAAACTTTGTTACTAATGCGGTAAAATATATATGTGATGATTGTTGTTGGAAATTTGAAATTATATATATATATTTTTTACTCACCTTATCATCTTTGATTTTTTTCTTTCTTAGTTTATTTGCTCACAAACTTAAGTAATTACATTTCATTGCAAATACTGAACCCATTGATATGAATTGAACTTTTATAATGAATTAGTTACATTCTGATACTATGATAAAGGTTATGAACTAGATCAGTAATTTTCTGTCACAGAACATTGCTTTAAAAGAAAAAATTAAGCTACTTTTTTTCCCTTTTGTATTCTTATTAATATACAGTAGAGAACCAATTATCCGGAAAGATCGGGACCATTGCTATTCCGGATAACTGATTTTTCCGGTTTTCTGAATCGCTACAAAAAGCCATTTTTTTTTATTGTTAAACCCAACTAAAAAAAAAAAATATTTGGAAATAATCTTAAAAAGAGGAAAAAACGATGAAGTAATACACTAATGATTATTTCCAACATAATGGTAAGGTAAACATCTTTCAAAAAAGAAAAAAAAATCATAAAATCTTATGAAGAAAAACATTTTTTTTTTTTAAAAATAGTGGGAAAATTTATCAAATTTCGTTCTGGTTTTTTGGTTTTCCGGTTTTCTGATTTCCGGATAACAGGTTCTGTACTGTATTAGATAGTTCAGGGACCTGGTTATAGTATTTTGTGGGACACTTTTCGCCCATGAGCCATAGGTTGAGTACTACTGGTGTATTATATAAATATATATATTATGTTTTTATAAGGAGGTAAGATCATTTGAGAAAAAAAATTTATAATTAATGTATACATAAAGACTATTTCTTCAGAATTACTTAAGTTTATAACAAATTAAAAACTTGCTATTGCATTAATTGAAGCAAATTATTTCAAAAAGAGGAAATAAAAGAAATGTTAAACACTTTTAAAAATTGAAAAGCAGTGCAATTATTAGTTTACAGTTTCAAAGTGTTGTATTAATTTTTATTAAAGAATAACAATTTAAATTATAGAATTATTATTTTTTAACTTGAAAACTTTTATGTGTATAAAATACAATTGCAATATTTTTTAGTCATTTTTAGATTTTATAAGATCATAATATATTTATTTTCATTGTGCTGAGTTTATTTAATTTGTAGAGATTTTATATTTTATTAATAACTCAATTTGTGCTTTGTTATAATTTGTTCTTGACTCGTAAATCTGATCAGATATGTATTTTTTCTAAGGGTTGAAACTGTCTATTTTCACTTTAAAATAGCAATTAAATTTTTAAATCAACAAAGTTAGCGTGTTTTACAATCATTTAAAACTGGCATTTATATATATACATTTACAATTATTTAAAACTGACAAAAAAAAAACCTTTTTCACCATCATATTTATTCATAATCTAATTTATTTTTCTTTGCATACCTTAATAATCCTTGTTTAAAATTTTTTACTCACAAATTTTTTCAGTTAATTGAGTTTTATTTTTTAGTATGATTTAGATAAGGATGGGTACATTCCTCTAGTGTATTTTAAAACTGTTTTGAAATCAAGTGATGAGTTCAGAGCTGATTTTCCAGATGAAGTTATTAATGAAGTTTTAGAATGGGCTGATATCAACAGTGATGGTCGTCTAAGCTATGATGAGTTTCTTAGAATGGTGAGTCTTTTATTTTATTTTTAGTTAATAAAATCATAAATGATTAACAATAAGTAAACATCAAAAGTATTTATTGTATAATTCTAACCAAAGGCCTACAATAAAACCTAGTAATCTAAAAATGCAGATAATCTGAGATTATAATTTTTTCTTATGAAATGTGTATAAAAAAAGTGTTCGTGGAAGTATTCTTAAAAAATATAAAACACTAATAAATTTATCAATAATGCAATGTTATAGATTTAATATATTTTATTAGATTTTTCTTAAAATGAACATTTAAATGTGTGCTAAATCTGATCCTAACTTATCTATACGTATTGAGTGTTTTCAAAGGACTTTAATGTATAAGTTAAAAGCTTTTGAAAGCACTGGATATGCAGCATGATAGGATATCAAAAAAGTTATTGTTCAAATATAAGAAAATAAGATGCATAAACTTAGTTAATAAATTGTGAACAAAATTCTGATGAACATTTATCACGATGAATAAGACTCGCATTGTATACTAGCATGTAATGCTGTAATGGGATATTCCATTTTCTTCAAACTATTGTGCAACTAACTAATAGAAATTATAAGTAAAAAATTTTTTTGTGTGCATAATATTCATTATCCTTACTGTCATGCTGAAATATGCATAACATGTTTTGTAACATTTAAGAGCAAAATTATTATCTTTAAAATCATTTTTCGATTAAATAAAATCATTAATATTATATATAATCTTTTTATACCACAACTTTGAATTGAGTGCAGAATAAAATTTATTTTTAGAGATTCTTGCTACATCTGCCTAATAGAATAGCATAGAATTCAAAAACCGTTATATGGCTGCCAAATGTTTTAATTTCAATAATATCCGCTATTATTTCTCACACTTTCTTTTCTGCCAACACATTTGTATGCATAATACTGAGGAAAAGGTTCTTGCGATATTAAATTTAATCGATTAGTAGCCAATACATGCATTCCTTAACTTTTTTTGGCGAAAACTATTTTAACTTATACATTGACGCTTGCATTTTCGATTTCTTGGTGGACAGAGGTCTCCTCTTAGGCTTAGCCCTATAGCCAGTCCGACCTATTTTCTAAATTTATTAATTTATATGTGCCCAAGAATAAAATCTTTTTTACTTTGGAGCTCCATATGATTCCTTATTTCTGAAATAAAATATTTTTGTTATTTATCAAATTTAATTATTCATTAAAGCAGTTCCTATTGATTAATATCTACATGACTCTTGCCCACATCATACTGAAATGAAATATGGACAACTGAAAATACATTAATCTAATTCTTCTTTAACTTATAGCTAATTCATTGAACCTCTTCAACAAATAGTAATTTCTTCAAGCACCAAAACTTTTCCTGGATACTTACATATAGAAATTTTATTTTATGTGTGTTTGTCTAAGCCTATTTATTATAGTAATACAGGGCGTCTATAAAAGAACTCCGGGGTTTTGAGGCAAAATATTTTAATGAAATAAAAAACATACATACATGTTTTATACATGACTGAAAAGCTTACATTTTCAAGTTTTTTTTAACACTTAGTAAAGTTCTGTATGAGCCCCGTTAGTGGCACGGCAGACGTCTAAACGGTATTCTACCTCTTCCCATGTCCTGGCGAGCATGTCTGGGGGGATGGTTGTCACACAATTGACTATTCGTTCCCTCAGATGTTGAACATCATGAATTTTCTCTGCATACACAAGATTCTTGATATGCTCCCGGAAGAAAAAATCCAACGGAATCCAAAAGAAAAAATCCAAATCCATTTCAAGGTCAACGCCCTGCAGCGCCGCCAACAGTTGATACAAACATTCCCAATTGGTATGAGTAAAACTTTTTGAGCTACTCTTTTCAGAGAAATCGACTAAATTTTGTTATCTTTTATAGTTAGTGAGATATGAATTTTTAAAACCCCAGAGTTCTTTTATAGACACCCTGTACTTTAGTGACTGCACTGAGATCACAGACAATTTGAATTCATCAAGATTGTGCGATAGATTGACTCAGTAAATTGCACTACCAGGATTCCACATTAGTGTTCCTATTTATTAATTAAATAAATTATTTTCCAAGTGAAATGTAGTGCTTATTCTGATATTTTGTTTGCATATTCTGATATTTTGTTTAATTGTTTTTTACTCTTTTTGCATTTGAATAGCATTTAACTTGTTTTATAATATGCATAAATATTGTAGATATATGCTCGAGAATTAGGAGAAGCACGTCCAAGATTTCAAAGATTTGTGCGATTTGCTGCCCTAACTGTTGTACCAAGATCTCAACAAGCAATAACTGTTCGACGCTACTTCGAAGAATATAATTGTTATCCTCCACCTATATTTCTTCTCTTAATTAGTTTAGTAGAGGTATTATTGTTGATAAATTTTTCCTATATCATTTTAGTGTTACTACTTTTAAACATTATTTTTAATCACATATAATTTGCATTTAATAATTTTACCATTATTATCCATAAAATGTACTCATTTTTACCATGATACTGTAGGAATAAAATTTTTAATTTATGTTACAAAATAGGTTTTTAATTATAATTTTCAGAGCAATATCAATTGTAGTTCCCTTATCTCATTGAAAGATTAAATTGCCTAATAATTAAAAAATCCATTTTTAGGCTATACATATTATTTCAAGTTTGTTTTATTTTAATTATGATGGCCCTACAAACTTCTTCTATGAGCATGACAGTGCTTTGTGGGTCAAAGCCTTTCCTAGAACTTGTCATTCTACTCTTTTTTTTGTGATTGTTGTTTAGTTAGTAACAAGTTGCTCTAGAAACATAGTATTATTTTTACAATTACTCTACAAGTATAACATAGATTTGAAAATTTTTTTTGTATGTGTGGATTTTGTCAATTTTAGAGCTATCTCAGCTGCACTATTTTGAAATTTAGTAAGACATAAAATATTAGCATAAGGACAAATTCTGCAAAAACTTGGTATGTGTTTAGCATATTTTTAGGATTTTAATTTAGTGTATTAGGTTTTGTTTCTATAGAAAATCCTAATCTAAATCCTTATTATATGATACTGTCAGTTATTTCTAAATGAATGAAACTTGCTATTCAATATTTTGTATTGACAAAGAAGCAAATAATAATTCAAAAAAAATTAGACATTTTAAATTATTATTGCTTTATTAATCTTATTTCTGAGTGACTTTTAAAAATCGTTTAATCATTATCTACCTTTCAGATAGGTGTTTTTATTTACTATTGTGTCCAGTATCAAGAGTTAAGTGCATCACGACCTGTACCTATTGAAAGTCCTCTAATCTATAATCCTTACAGAAGATATGAAGCATGGCGATACCTCACTTACATGCTAATACATGCTGGGTATTATAATTTTTTAAAATTTTGAAGAGTAGTTTAACATTTAAGATTCTTTTTGTTTCATATACATCTGGGAGTCATTTAATTGATCAAAATAAAAAATTGACATGTACTACAAGTTTCTCAACTATTGCACCATTTCAAACTGACATTAAAAAATTTTAGTGTTTCATAACTTTAGCAAGTATGAATGACATACATTTTTTGCTTCTTTATCAGAGTAAAGTGTAAAAGTTAACTAACCATTCCCTGTTGATATACATTGTCTTTTCATTTCACACCAGAGTTAATTGTGAAAAATTAATTTGTTATAGTGAAATCAAATATTTTTCATTTGAATAATCATAAGGAAATATGTTTTTGTAGAGCAGCTCTTTAGATATGAACTTTCATCTGAAAATAAATTGTTATTTTTAATATTTTTAGACTTTAATCAGGTCTTTTTAAAGTACTTAAAAATAGTACTTTTTAAAGTTTTTTTTCGAAGAACAAAAGCTTTATTTACTAAAGCTTATTTAAAATTGACCATAAAAGCAGGTAAAAGTATCATTTTTAATCAAAAAAGAATGAAAATGAATTTTAAAAAACTCTTATTCTTTCTTTTTTATATAAAGTTTCAATCATTAGATTTTATAGTTTTCCTGTTTTGTTTTTCTTTGATGAACATTAAAAAACAAATAAAAATTCAAGTATGTTCAGCATTTTAAAAATATTGTTTTGAGTAATCAAGGATATTTTTTATCTAATTTTTTTATTTTTTTAAATGAAGCTTTTATGCTTTTCTTTTTAGTTATTTATTAAATTGTAAAATAGGTTTAGTTAAGTAAAAAAAGTATCTACATCGCTCTATTAACAATTTGGTGTATTTTCTCACAAAATTTGTCTTTGAACTGTCAGGAATACAAATAAAATATTGAAAAATAATAAATAGTTATTAAAAATTATTTTTTCCATTGAATTTTCTGATTCAGCAAGTTTTATAATAGTGTGCAAAAATTTTTTGTTTTGCTTGAAAGGTTTTGAGGTAGGATTTGCTTAAAAGGTTGACGAAATATGCTAAAAGGCAAAATAATATAAGATGCCCAAATTTTCAACCGCTCTAAGCCACAATATCAACAAAGTGCTGGGACCATATTTCCCAGTTTGCAGCCAGTTTGAGGGTCAGGGATCCAAATCCTGGCTCCCAAAATAATTAGGAAATGGTATGTTTATTCAGAAAAGGCTCTGTTTTGTGTTTCATTTCCTAATATAAAATATTGTCTACACTAATTAATTAGCTATCGGTGGACCTTTGAATCATTAAAATTAAGACTTAGTACATTAAAATTGGATCATTAGATCAAAAGTTATTCTGGGTGTTCTATTTTCTTTCTTTTGCAGACTCTATAATACCACAAAACAGGAATTTTGTTTGAAATTTCGCTGTAAATGGCTTGCTGAAGTTATTAAAACTGATAACAATTCTGAATTTTATGTATAATGCTATTTATTATAAAGATTTTCAATCATAGTTACTGTAATGTTTGTCTTAAAGATTGCTATTCATTAATTGATATTGTTTATAAATAAGTATTTATTTTTATTTGAACATATTTAGTTTATTAATTTTTTTATTTGATTAAAATATTGTGTATTTTTATTTTCAGTGGAGTGCACATCTTTTTTAATCTTCTGATACAGTTAATTTTGGGTATTCCACTTGAAATGGTACACAAAGGATGGCGAGTTATGCTAGTGTACGTTGGCGGAGTGATTGCTGGTAATGGAGTTTTTCTTATTGATTTACTTAAAAAATTTAGTTTTGCATGGTACATAGCATTTTTAAAAAGTGCTTAAAGGTGCTTATTTTTGATTTTCGCTTTTTAAAAACCCTTTAAGGTGATTTTTTTATTGAGTGTTTTTAAAAAGTGCTTAATTTTCAGTTTTCTAAAATGAGATTTTTTTTTCTTTACCATGTCGATTTTCATCACGTATTATGCAAAAGCGTGGTTTTCACATTGTTCTTCTATTTGACGTTTTTATAATTCATTCAAACACAATGAATTTTGGCGTACAGTTGGTCCCTAGTGTATGAAAGCTCCAATCATTTTACATCTTTGATGAAATAGTTGCGGGTCTGCATGTACTGAGCTGAGCTCGGTAAGATTCTTGCACTCTCATGTACAACTCTGCTGCATTTTGCAAGATATTCTCAAATTCAGGCTTCATTTTCCACTCTCTCAAATCGAACCGAAAAATCTCTCAACCTTTTTATGGTGATTAATATAATCAAGAAAATAGTTTTTTTCGTCAGAAACTAGTTATTTTAGTCTTTGAAAATTATTTTGCATTTTATAATGTATTTGGTGCTTAAAATATTTTTTAGTGCTTAAAAAGTACTTAAAAGGTGCTTATTTTTTGTTGAAAGATTTGGCTCTCCACCCTGATTTTATTAATCAACTTCTTTGTGTTGTATTTTATCTCTTCTTATGTTCTGTTTGCATAGATTTTATATTTGAAATATTCCTTTTTTTTAAAACCTTTTTTGTGTTAATTACTAAAATGCTTTCTTTTTTCAAAAAACTAAACTCAGCGGCACGACAGCCCATAAAGGGCCAAGGCCGACTGTGCCCATCTCAGTTTTCTTGACCTTGGGCTCTTGGGTACAGGAGCAGATGCTCCGGTCAGGTGGTCAGCCGAAGGCGGAACCCCCAGTGTTTAGTTCCCAAGTATGCTTGGTACTAATTTATCGACCCACTGAAGGGATGAAAGGCTGAGTCAGCCTTGCCCGGCCCGAGGATCGAACCAAGAGCCTGTGGCACGACAGCGCAAAGCGCTACCGCTCAGCCTCCGGGCGTCTTTCTTTTTTCAACAATTACTTTTAAAACAGTTACAGATCCATAAATTTTCATATCTTTAATGAAGTAAGTATCGTGAATATGAAATGCACCTGTCAATTTCGAAACTGCACATTTAATTTGAAGCTATGAAAAATATCTTATTTTGAAAGATGATTTAACTCCTACTATTATTAATGCCTTATATTAATGAAAATTAATATATAAGGTAATAATAAAAACAAATTCGAAAATTACTTGAAATATGTTACAAATATTAATAAAAAAAATCATTCTATTTTGGCCTAATATAAGGTTAATTTACTATGTCTTAATGAATTGAATCTTTTCATTTTTAAAGATAAAACAAGTAAATTAATTCATATTATTTACCTTAAACAGGGTGCGTAGCGTTTGTGATAAGTACTTAAAAGTGCTTTTTTGTGGATTTCGTTTTTAAAAGCTTTTAAAGGTGCTTTTTTCAGCTGGCGTTTTTAAAAAGTGCTTTTTTTCCGAACAAATTTTTTTCTTCCCTTCAGTGATACCTGGTGGATCCCATGCATTTCACAAAAAATGGGGAGTTTGCTATGTAATCATTGAGACGGACTTCATGTCGTACCCACGTTATGACTTGCGAATGCGCGCACACTTGAAACCGAATCCTGAGTGCTCCAATTCGGATAGAGAGTATCAGATCCTTATGAAATGTTTTTCTTTTTAATTTATTTTAATTTTGTTCTTGTTTATTTTATTTTACTTCTAACACTTTTTTTGACGTAGGGGGTAAGGGTACTTTTGTTCTGAGTTCAGGGTCAAGTTGAATTCACTCGGTGATGTGGGAAAGTACTGATTGTTTCGATTTACGCCTGTTTCTTTTTGGTTTTTTTTTAACCCTAAAACTGTTTATAAAAAGTTTTTGTTTTTCAATAATATCATTGATTAAATATGAATTTTTTGAGTGATTGAAAACTTTTGTAAAGTGCTTGAAAAGTTTTTAAAAAGTGCTTATTTTTGATTCAAAGATTTGGCTACGCACCCTGTTAAAGACTAATTTAAAAATACTGAATACTTATGTAGTTCATTGCATATAATTCATTGTTTTGCACACACTGAACCTGGAGAAGTTAATCATCATCTTTTTTATTTGTTAAGTGTTTCTAGGTGTAAATTATTTTTCTTTATATTTCAAAAATTTGTTACTACAAGGAAGTTTATAATTTTTTCCCTTCAAAATTTGCCTATTTTTTATTTCGTAATTATGTACCTTTTATTTATTTTCCATGTATATTATGTTACGAATCTTTTGGAGCTTCATCGTTTTTTAAAAGTTATTATATATTAGAAGTCATTGCATTAAGTTTAGAAATTACTTACTACAATTTTAGTAAAAGTGGCTTTAAAAAAATTCACAATTTGTCTAACTCACAGTGTACAGTAAAGTTGCTTTAATTTTACTGTGATCTAACTTTGATTAAAAAAATTTTTAAAAAAAGTGTATGAAAAAAAGTGAATATTTATACAAATGTCAAACTTTTTTTTACTGTAGAGAGTTAAAGTAAAAATTAATATCACTTTTTTTGCTATTTAAAATAGTCTGTGTGTGTTTTAATCAAAATTTTATTTGTGTTAGGATCTTTAGGAAGTTCTCTTGTTGATCCTGGGACTTATTTAGCTGGTGCATCTGGTGGTGTCTATGCTTTAATATCTGCTCATTTAGCTAATGTTATCATTGTAAGTAACTTTATTTTTGATGAAATTTTTCAAAATTTATATCTGAATAGTTAAAATAGTTTTGAAAATAACACTTCATATTTATAGCACTTTATATTAATCAAAATGTAAAAATTTTTGATTTATTACAAACTCTTGTGGAAAGTTCATGATTTCTGATTTTTCCTCCAAAAGTTTGTTTCCTACAGACTTGGCTCCACGTTCTGATGAACGTTATTACACGTAACTGCAATTTCTCAGATGATATATGTCTAGATTTATGGGATCCTATTTGTAAAGAAAACAAGTAATTTCCATAGATGACATACAAATTGGCTTCTTTTAATTTTTTATGCAACATCTTAGTGCAAATTCTTCAAGGAAGAGATTTCCCCAGTCAGGGTCTTGAGGTTTGGTCATTTGAGCTGTAGTTTTACTAGCAGTTGCATCATTAAAAAGGCAGGCAAAATTGGTACATTCCTATTTTTTAGAAATTCTGAAAGAGAATTGATTGCAAGAAAATATTTAACGTAATCGGATGTCTCCCAAAGGGAAAATGTATCCATCTTGATTTGTTTTAACATATAACACCATACAGGCTACAGGGATTTTTTGTGATTTACTTACTAAGTATATTTCAATGAACTATTATCCCTTAACTTCAGAAAATAATTTTTTAATTAAAATTTTGGTTTTTTATAGTTTTTTGTGAAAAAACGATTTCTACTTTCTAAATCTATTTTAACTAAACTAAACTCAGTGGCGCGACAGCTCATAGAGGCCTACTGTGCCCATCTCATTTTTCTTGACCTTGGACTCTGGAGCACAGGAGCAGATGTTCTGGCCAGGTGGTCAGCCAAACGCAAAACTCCCAGTGTTTAGTTCCTAAGCATGCTTGGTACTCATTTATCAACCTACTGAAGAGATGAAAGACTGAGTGAACCTTGCCCGACCCGAGGATCGAGCCCAGGACCTGTGGCACGGGAGCGTAAAGCGCTACCACTCAGCCACCAGGCTCAGATCTATTTTAAGCTATGACTTAATATAGAAGGACTTGTATGAGACATTCTAAATTACATATATATTTAAATATAAAAAGATAATACTGTGAAATTTCACATAGATTTTTATTCTTTTGATATTTATTTTTAAAATAAATTATGTCATACTAACTGTTTAATTTTTACGCATAGATGTATTCAACAAAACTTTAAATTTGAAAAGGAAAAAAAAAAAAAAAAAAAACTGAAAAAGGCAAAACTGTTAATTTTTTGCTAGTTACTTGAAATTTTTGTTGGCTGCTAATATTTTTCAAATTCTTAGAGCCCTGATCATCACAATATTTTTAATAAACATTGTTTGTGTTTATTTACTTATATATATTTTCAAAACTAAAATATAATTGTTTAAAATTCATACAAAATCTTAAAGTAATTTTAAAGTAGATTAAATTTCTTTGCTATCTATATAATTTATTGAAATACAGCAAAAAAATATTACTAATTTTGTAGAATCCAAATCATTCAGTTTTTAATTGAGAAAATGTTACTTGTAGTGACATGATTGGTGATAACAAGGATGATTAATATCTGACTGGGGTTACGTTTTTTCCAAAGAGATAAATATGCGCTTAAAAGAGCTAAAATACTTTTTAAAAAATTTATTTCCTACTATTAGGCATATATGATAAAGCAGTAAAATCATTACATTATCAAAAACTCTATTGTTAATGACCTTATATTTGCAAATCATTAATCTTAAGCTTTTTTCTCATTTAACTATATATTTATCTCTTAAAAATGACATAACCTCGATCAGATTTTAATCATCTCCGTTTTTACCATTCCTGTATTTTATCCTACCCATGGAGGTGTACCATTGTAACACCAAAACGCATCTAGAGTTTTAATAAAATTTTACCATTTGTGATTTTAAATGTTGTTTTTATGGAAATTTGATTTCATCGCAAAGAATTACTCTTGTAATTTCGTATTACTTAAGCTTTTTTTAAATTTTTATTTTAAGAAATTAAATATTTAAGCATTTTATGTTGTGATTACCATAATTTAATTCGAGTTACAATTGACAGCAAAAAAAAAAATTACGTTTATTGTTTACTGACTTTGATCTGTATATTTGATCCATGGATGAATGAAATGTTTCAATGATAAAAAAAATTACCATTTGTTTTGTTCATTTCAGAATTTCAAAGAAATGACCTTTGGCTGGATTCGGCTTATTGGATTACTGATTTTTGGTGGAACTGACATTGGTGTTGCCCTTTACTCAAGGTATGTAGAGAATGAGAAGAACAGAACAAGTTATGCTGCCCATTTTGCTGGAGCTCTTGCTGGATTAATGATTGGACTTGTCTGTTTAAGAAATCTGAGAGTACACAAGTGGGAAAAAATATTAGGTTGGGTTTTATTTGCAGTCTTCGTTCTTCTTATGCTTTTTGCTATTTTATGGAATATTTTTGCTACATCCTTTTATCCCGTTCAAAAGTATAATTAATCGTTTTATTATTAACCACATAATAATAAAATTTTTATTTGGTCAGCCCCCGAAATTTATTTTTTTTAAATCAGTTTAAAATAATAGTATTATATATTCTAATTTATGAGTTATGTTTTTATGTTAAGTACTTAATATGTTATGTGTCACAATTTGTTCTTAGTTTTGATTTATGTCAAATTTTGTGTGAAGAATACTTAAAAATGAATTACAGATTTATGTATTACTAACTTTTTATGCTCAATTTTAACTGTGCATCTAAGATGAATTACACAGTATTATATTTTGCACCAAATATTGAGTATTTTTTATCTTTGTACTGTTATTATAATGTGAAACATGTTACAATTTGAGGAATGTTTTTATCAACCTATTATTATTATTATTATCTTTAATCTTTTCTGGTATTCTCTCCGGTGATTGTTTTTGTGCTATTTATATTCTAATAAGATATTTTGTGTTTTTTTTTTCACAAAATGTATGAAAATACTACAATTTTACAAAGTTATTGCACCTGTTTTTCACAAAAATGTGTAACATTCACCCGCATTTTAAAATAGCACTTGTAGTTGAAACTAAGTATAAAATACTAATAAACTATTGTTTTTATATTTGGCTATTTATTTTAATTGTTTTTATGTAGTATAACTACTTCATGCGAATTGTTTTCAATTTAATTTCCATATTTTATTATGGGCGTTTCAGTACTTAAAATGTGAAGCAGTTGTATAGTAAAAAATTAAATTTTTTTAATATAAAGATTAGTTTTTTTTAAAGCTCTTGGAATTATTTTACATCTTTTATTCAGTGAAAATCTGTTGATTTATATTCTAATTTCTTCTTTTCTTTATCAATGTTGTCATAATGTTTAAACCAATGTTTCCCATCAGTTTTTATAGCAAAACCAACAGATTCTACATGCAATTTTTTCTATAAAAGAAAATAAACTCATTTATTCTAATAAAAATTTAATTTATCAAATCATAATAAATCATTTTTGTTGATAGCAAAGTATTTTAATTACTATGAATCTGGAGCAAAGTATTTTAATTACTACGAATCAGGAAACATTGGTCTAAAACACTTGAAGTACTAATGTATGTTTATTTAAACCATAAATCATTTGTAAATTTTTATCTGTACTATGTTTCTCAGGGAAAATTAGACTTAAATCTAAGACTTAATTTCATACATTTTTTGTAATATAAATAATGTGTTAGAATGCTATTTTATAATTGTTTCTCTTATTAATAGATTGCTATAAAATATACTTAATTGTTTCCTATTTTTAAAAATTAATATATTTATCATTGCAAAAGTATTAGTTCAGATTAAAAGGAGCCCATTTACCATAAAATGCTCAAAAATTTTTTTCAAAGTATTTTTGTGTATTTCTATTTTCAATGACTCGTTTCTATAAATGCACTAATCTATAAGTACAAAAATTAGTTTAATTTTTGTTAAAGATGAAAGATTTTCTCTTTTGAACTTGGTACCTTGTTATTGTAGCGCACAATGCAATGTTTGTGAGCTACCTTATTTTTCTACTATTTTAGAACAATGTTTTTATTTATTGTATGAAAGCACTGTTTTTATTTATTATATTTTGCTTTACATGAACAAAATTTGACAGCAACTTAGTTGAAAATGTTTTCTACAAAAAATTTTATATTCCACATTCATTATCAAATTAATTTTTAGATGATATTTGGGTTGAATCATTACTAACAGATAATCTATAAATGAATGAAAGAATTTGGGAAGAAATTTTTTTCTCTCTATATATTTTTACCTCTTTTTTTTTCATTTATGATTGTATGAGTTCTATTAGAACCATGAAATTTGAAAATTCATTAAAAGAAATTATTTTTACTCATTACTTTTGGTAAAAATATTTGTATTGCAACTGTGCAATGATTAGTAGTTCTTTTTATTCAATGGAAAATTATTTTATTAAATTATTCTTTGTGATAATTTTGAAATTTGATTACCAAAAACTAGGCTGTTTTTTCCAAAATTTGAATACCAAAACATTTACTTGAAAACATGGCTCAATTTTACAGTTCTTTTTTCTTAGTGTTGTATTATTTTGTATGTGACTTAACAGAACCTTTACTAAGTCATATTTCATTACACTATTAATTTCCCTATTTTTGTTAACAATGAAATAAACTGAATATTACACAAAAAAAGTTACTTTCATTATTGGCCTTTGATATTTCCTCATAATAATATATTTAAAATATTTTAGAAATATTGATATGATATTGCTCTACTATTTATATCGAACTATTAATTATTTTTCACATACAATTATCTTTTGATATCTGATTATTATAAGTGATTGAGAATTTGTTTTTCAGCTAGTTTTGAGTAGTCTGCTTTTACAACAATTGAATGCAAAATTCGGCATTATAAAAAATAAGGGGATGATTTTATTTAATCTATTGCTTTATTGCCCAATGTCTGATGATCTATCTCTAAAATTAGTATTTCAATCTTAATTCATTTGTTTCAATGTCCATTTTTCAATAAGATTTTTTTTAAATAAATTTTCTTTCAATCAGTGGTTTGCTAGTCAATTAATATATACATCAAGAATATCTTACTAAAATATATTTTGTAAACTCCATGATTCAACTAGTCAAATATTAACTTATTTGTTGTCTGGAATTTTGTATTGACATTGTATCAGTGCTGTGTTTTCCTTTCAATTTTAAATCCTTCATAATTTATGTACTCAAATATGAATAATTTTAAGTGTTATGTCTGGAGTATAAATTCCGTTAGTAAGGGTGTTTCTTAATAACTGCCCTTAATATATATTTTTTGAATCCTTCTCAGAAACGAAGTAAAATGTGTAGATATTATAGATAATAACTTCTTTGAAGAAGGAAAACTCATAATAACTTTCTGAATAAAAAAACAATAACGTGTGAAAACATAATGGCAATAATTTCAAACCATGAAAAACTGCAACACTGCAGCATTCTAATTCATGTTATGTTATTCTAAGTCATATTAATTCTATTAATTTTCAAATTGTTGCCATCCATATAATTAAATATTAATTAATGTAAGAGCTTGAAGCTGCTTATAGCCTAAAGGCCACAGGTTCCCTCCCTCTGGCATATAATTTTTCATTTTTCATCTATCTCATGTGGAAATATGATGCCAAATATACTTAATGTAGCCATTATTCCTCTTTTTTGTGCTCATATCAAAAAAACTTGATTGTAATTAATTTAAAATAGTTGCCAATACAGTTCAAATGGTGCTTTTTAATTATCCTCATTTACATGCATATGTACATATTTTTCAATAATTTGTTTCAATGAAATATGTTATTTCAGATTCACGCAATTTTTATATAAACAGCTAAAAAAATTTGCAATATGTTTTGCTAACCTTACTTTACTTGAACATTTGCACTTTTCTTTAAGGGTGGCATGAATTATATCACTTTATTTAGATCATGATTCAAAATGCAAAAATTATGGATTTAAATTTACTGATTTTTTTTTTTTTTNAGTTAATTTTTTTTTTTTTTTTTTGAAGTATTAAGTTTAGTTTAAAAATATTTTTATACAATATAGTTTATGAATACATTCCTTATGTTTTTATCTGGAGTGATAATAAAAGTGGTGTAAATTATGATTTGATGATCAAATTTTAGCAACAAATAATTAAAAAATGCAATGTGGATAAATGTGGCATTATTTTATTATTAGTGGCATTAAATTTAAACCTTAACTTCTGTAAATAATCATGTTACTCATGTAGTTAGCATGTAATTTAAGTATAATTTATAAAGGCGTAAAATTTAAATAAATATACTTGGATTTTATTTATTCTGTGGTTAGTTTATAATCTTATAACCATTTTACTTGAAATATTAAATTTCAAACTATAATATTATTTTTGAATTATATTCAGAATTTATTATCATATTATTTGAATTATGTATTATATTTGAGCTTTGATTGGAAAATGTAAAATGAAAAATTTCTGATTTAAATAATAAAAAAATTCGATTTAAGTATAATAAATCGATTTTTTAAAAAAAAATGATGATGCCTTACCTGGCAGTTCTAACTTGTTGCTTATTACATTTTACCGATAGAGCGTTGTCAATAAGTGTACTTAATGAACTAATGTTCAAGATATTAGTGCAGTAGAGCAGAAATGCATTTCAGATATTTATTTTTTTTTTTTTAAATTTTTTTTTAACAGAACACTTTTATGAAATATGTATGCACTATTTTTATCCTTATCACTGAATTCTATGAATAATTGAGGCTCTGTTGTATGTTCTTTGGCGGAGGGAATACTTTTAGTTAATTTTCTGAAAGAGGGTGCAATGATGAATTGGTTAATTATCTGATTAACGATTTTCTAATTATTGAATATCTTGAATTTTTTTTTTCGATAATGGAATCTCCAACTTATCCCTGTTTATAATATTTTTAATGTATTTGATAAGTGATATTTTAGTAATTTTAAAATTAACAATAAGCATTGTTATATTGAAGTCCAAAAAAAAAAAAAAAAACTATTTTTCATATACATAAATAGTGAATTGTACAGGATTTTTCCTTTTGTACATTAACTTGTGATATGTTTTAACTTTAGTCATTTTTTTATGGGCTAAATTTTGGCTATTAGTATATTAACATTTAAATAAGTAAATGAAGACGCCAATAATTTGTTTACAATTTTAGATTTAGTTTCTTAAGATTTAGTGTGATGAAATATAAATGTTTATGAATTTCGAATAAATTCGTGCAGGATCAGTTACCATTAAAAAAGATGAAGAAAGATAAATTGAATTGTAATTGAAAAATTGTTCTCTTAAAATAGAACAAAATGTTTTTGTTTTTTATTATTATATTTTTTATTATATTCATTTAAAATTCACTACAATGTTTTAAGAAATTTTATTTTTTAAGAAAAAAATGCCTATTGCTATAAAAAAAGTTTATTTAGCCCACATTATGTATGGAATAAGAGCATACCAAAGAAGATGGGACGCGCTGGCGTGTAATATGAATTATTTTCTGAAACTGTGAATTTTTGAGGAAAAGTTCCGTGTTTACAAAAATTTCTTGATTAAATCATTTATTTTTTAAATTAAAGAACTTTTAGTTCCTTTTTTTTTAAAAAAAGAATTGTTTAAAAGAATCTATTTTTCTTACAAATCCTGCATGAATTTTTTGTTATTCATAGCTACTGTACATACTTAAAAAATATTTTTACACTCAATGTTTTATGGGACCTTTCTTTCAATAATTAGCTACTATAATAGTGATTTTTGTTAATACAAATGTATATTTATCAGTGCTCCCATGTGTTTATTGAACAGGGAAGACCTGGAATTGTCAGGGAATTTTATTTTGACTCTAAAAATCAGAAAAATTGAAATTTTTTTACAAAAAACTGGAAAATTCCTATATGGAAAAGGAAAAATGACCAGACTTAGAATTGTCAGTAACAGTAATCAGTTAGTGAGATTTGATTTAAATAATTCTAACATTTATTAGAACTATTTGTTTTAAAAATTTCATATTTTAGTGAAATTTCCATGCTTCCATTCTTTTCTCACAAAATCTATGATAAATTTGACATTTCAAAAAAAATCAAAATTTTCAGAGGAAAAATTGCATGGTTTAGATAAAATATGGTCTGGATTTTCATTGAAATTTTCCTGATAAACCCGGGAAAGTCAGTCAATTTTTTCTCCCTGAAATTGAATGGGAACCTTGATTTATAAAAGACTTTTCAGTAAATTTTTATTGTATATGTGGTTTTGTGGTTTAAGGGTAGAAATAGACTTTTCATAATATTTTTAGGAAGGGTATATATCAATGTTAATATTTTGCAAAAATTTACATAATTTGCTCTAAATGATTTTATCTAGCAAGTCTAACAGAAATTTGCTTTTATCAAACCATTGTAATGTCACACATAAAGTACTTGTTTAAAAAACATTTGGCATTGATGTTGCATTCAGGCATAATTAGCAAATTTCAGTACTGTTAAGTGAACCGTCGTAGCATTTTTATCAGTGGCCATATTTTCAAAAATATTTAGCAATTTACCCTTTGACGCAGATGGGATATCATATTTGCCCTAAAATATAAAAATTCAAAAAAAGTAGTTAGACTTTTTTTTTCATTCATGTTCAAAAATTTATCAATAATTGATTTTGTACATTAAAGAAATTTCGGCAATAAATAACTGTTTCTCTTAGATATAAATAACTGCAAATGAGTGGAAATTTTAAAAATTATTGTTTGAAAGTGAACCGCATTTGGAAGATTTTACCTTAAATACATGTTTCATTTGCATTTCATAACCATAAATTATTAAAACGCTAAATATAAAGGTTTCAATTATTTTGATTTAAATTAATGCAAAACAATGAAAAGAGTATGAAAAATATATCTAATAAAAATTCTGCGTCAACAGGTTAAAAAACTGGTGATTTAAAAAAATGTAAGGTGTTTAGTTTTAAAAATTTCTCGCAGTATGATATAAAATGAAAAAAAGATTTAAGAAACAATCGTGAAATACAGTAGCGGTCAAAATATTATAAAATATTCGAAATAGTTTCCTATTTATAAAAAAAATTATAATAAAATACAAATGAGGGGCATTTTTGACGAAAAAATAAGTTACTTGCGTACAATTTTTTAAATCTCCGATTGTTATATTTAGTCTCCCAATGGCCGGTGTTGATCATTAATTTCGCCCAATACCATCACACACACCCATATATATATGTATGATTAATCTTGAGTAAGCTTTCGCTATAACAGTGACTGTTATTAGATAAACGAGGTGTTCATGGGCATGAATTTGAGGTATGGCAAGAGATCTGTAGGAACTGAAAGACAGAGATATGTGTGCGTTATATGATAAAATATCTCAAAACTTCTTTTTACACATATCTCTCATACTAACTCCATATCATCTGGAAGTTGATGTATTTTTTGACAATTTTTTTCTTCATCAACATGTAGTTGAAGTTAGAATAATTTCTTCTGTCATGTTTCCTTTTATGGGTGTTAAATTTTTTCTCCTCACTGCCTGAAGATAATTAAAATGTAATTTATAGAGAACAATGATATAGTATTGTTAGCATTTAATGCTATTTTGTTTGTCATACTTTCTGTTATACTATATTTAAAACAAAATTATTTAATCTTTGTTTTTTACTCTAATGTATATATATATATTTTATTGCTATCGTCTGTGATTATTGTATATGTATTAATCAGCATATACTATACATATTTATATGCTTTTTGTATTGTGGTTTGCCTTAATAAAAAATAAAATAAACAATGTGGTTATGAATGATTTTTTAGGAATAGTTCTTGCTAATTAAATAAACTTCAGTTTCATTATTGCTCTAAATAATTTTTGTATTATCCTAACAATTGTAAACTTCCCACAATAATTATTATTTTTAAGCATATATATGATAACCCCCACAGTATTTTTTCCCCCAATTTTTTTAATTTGTATCTACTTTTTGTTAATTTAATGTCTTATTTTTCATTTACTAACGATGAACGTGTCTTCATATTTTCACTGAGAAACACGATATTTTACTTCCATTACAAAAAATCGAACTCATTACCAAAGGGAACTCATTTACAAAATTACTTCCGCAGAAAACAATTTTGTTTAAATTTACAAGTTTTGTGGTACAAGGTCGAAAAAATATTTAACAAACTGCCTTATCGTGTATTAACATTTCCATTATGAAGCACGAGATTTGACCGAAACGCTTAAAATTCTCGATTCAAGTCGTTATTAAACTGAGTGACTAACTTCAAACAGAAACTACGCCTGTTGCTCCTAAAAGAAAAAAAAAAAGGTACAGTAGGGAACCGATTATCCGGAACGATCGGGACCATCGCTATTTCGGATAACTGGTTTTTCCGGTTTTCTAAATCGCTACAAAAAGCCGTTTATTTAAACCCAACTAAAAGATAAAAAAATTTTTGGAAATAATCTTAAAAAGAAGAAAAAACTGTAGTAATACACTAATGATTATTTCCAAAATGATGGTAAGGTGAACATCTTTCAAAAAAGTAAGAAAAATCCTAAAATCTTATGAGGAAAAAAACATTTTTTTAAAAAAATGGCGGGAAAATTTATTGAATTTCGTTCCGGTTTTTTTGGTTTTCCGGTTTTCTGATTTCCGGATAACGGGTTCTGTACTGTAGTTTCGAGGTGTAAGCGTTTGAAATTAATTTTTTATATGACCCTTAAGTGGATAGGCACGTTTTCATGGAAGAAAGCTAGTTTCAACTACCGTAATGAACAACTTATTCTCTCAAAACCAAAGAAACTTAACATTCAAAAAGTATGGGTTATACTTTGTGTTATGTATAATAGGCAAAGCAAAAAGAAATGTGAATAAAGCACAAATGAAAGTACAGAAATGGGCATACTATAGTTTCAGTTCCATGAGCAAGAACCTTCCTCAGTTTCTAAACAGCAGATGATGATTGAGAAAAGTGAAGAGACAAACGTGCAAAGTGGTTTAACCAATAAAGACTGAGAAACAAAATAATAAGTAAAAGGAAATAAGAAACAAAATACGAATTCCGCACCGACCACAGTGTTGACGTATAATAACCTCATTGGTAGACAGATTATGGGATAGAGTCCCTTTGCCGTCAGGCTAACCGTGGGAAATTTCCGTGGTTTACCTCTCCATGTTTCGAAATTGCGGTCTAGTTTCATCAAAAAGCCTTCCACGAAGGCAAATTTCTGACCCAATACTTGATCCAGGAATTCCCTTGTCTTCTGGATTAGGTTTAAATTTACAAGGCTACGGAGCTGAATATTAGTAATTCTAAATTGTACAATGCGCAAAGTAAATAGAAATGCGAGGATATTATCAAATGCTTTAAATTTTGTTAAGTGTTTAATGATCTCTTATTTCCTCTGAAATATAAAGGACAAACAAAATATGCTCTCTTTCATTGAATATTAATTCATGTTTCATAAGTGTACAGTGCGCAAAAAGAAAAAAAAACGCACCATTATTAATAACTTTCGATCGGATCTTCACGTTCTAGGACTCAATCGTAATGGCTATGTGGTGAGGCATGACTTCAAATATGCTAATTAATAAGTGCAAACAATATTTTACATTACGAAATCAGAGACAAATTCGTACTTTCTTTGAATAAACATTCGTTTTTTCTTACACGGATTTTGATTTCTGACCCCCAAAATATAGGGGGTAGCCGCAATCTGAGAAATGTCGTCCCAAATTTGAACCCCTTAATGTTAATTTTTCCTTTTGCGTATTTCCCTACATCTGGAAAATTTTTTAAGCTAATTGAAAAAAATTATGCACATATATAAAACTAAACCAGCCAAAGATAATTCCATGCAAAAAATAAACTTTAGTAAATATTTATTATTTTATTTAAGATAGGACAAAAAAAGTTTGAATTGTAAGGTATACAATTTTTTACATCGTTTCTAAAAATGTAACTTTACATGGCAAAGTACAAAATTGGCTAAATAGTTCCTGAAAAATTGAATTTTAAATAAGACACTTAAAATTCGACTTCTCATGAACTTTTTCTTCTTCTATGGCTAGCACTGAGCATTCGTTCTTCAGATGCCCAAAGTTTGCTCATTTAACGTTACCCAGTGGGCACCTGTGAAGTCATACTACCACAGATACCCATTTATAGGGTGGCCCACATTCACACAACAGAGAGACACAGAGAAAATATCCATGCCCTGAGCGGGATTCGAACACGCAACCATTGGCTTCACAGTCGGGCACGCTGACCGCTCGGCCACCTGGCTATTCGTCCGATTTGGTTCGTATTTTTTGCCCCATTACACATTAAGCAATTATCCCCATCTTGTACGTAATTGAGCATAAACTTTTAAAAAAAATTTTTAATATGCTTTTTAATGTTACTTTAGAACGCAGCATCTCAAAGAAAACAAAATTCATTAAAATATAAGCTTTTAAAGCTATTAGAATAATTTCTTAAATAAATTAAAAGATTGTCACCTGTGTTGCGAATTCAATTTGATAAAAAGAACGTAGCCCTGGTCTTTTAGAATACGCTCATTTGCTGTTTTTTTTGTAAATTTAATTTTATAAATAAATAATGAAATATACTATTCAAATAAAAAATAATATTTATTAAAAAAATTAATATTTGAAATAAAATCTATTAAAATTTAATTTTAAAAAATGTAATATTTTGTTAAAATTGTAAATTTTATTTCACATATAAGAAAGAAGAAAAAAGTTTCAGTTAACAATTTTTTAATTATCGTTCAACAATATCAATGGAATGTTCCGGAAATGTGTGAAAACTTTGCAAGTTAATTCTATGAACTGCGCATAAATATCTGCTGAGGATAAATTAGGAGAAACATCAGTGTTCGTATTACCGGGCAGGGCCACTGAACCTTAAATTAACATTGATGTAGGGCATACCGGGCAAATGTATACCAGACAGCGGCACTTAACTAGACCTTGTATATATTTTGGACATTTACCAAAGCGACTGTCAATATTCACCGGTGGAGTTCAATAACCAACGATTTCGTCATTCACTGTATATATATATCCCAAATTCCTTATTTTGAAGGGATGAACTTCTAAAAACATGTTTCTTTAGGGATGAACTTCTAAAAACAAACGCAAGCTGATGATAAAAAGCCAACGGGAATGGCAACAAACAATTAAAATAAAATTAAAATATTAATTGTTTTAGCTTAGGTAATTGTGTCGACATGGTCAGTATATGTCTTTCAGTTATGATTTCGTAGTGAAGATTAATATTAATTTATTGATCATTTAATTCTTATTTCATCCGGTACGAAGAACGGGTATTCAGATAGTAGTTAATAAGAAAAAAATAGACAAAAACATAATGATTTGGTTTTTAATAGTATCTTTCAACAGATTGAATCATAAATACAATATATAAAGTTCCAAGTAAATTGCAAAAAGTACAGCAGAATAAAAATTAAAAACATGAAATTAGAGTTGGTAGCTCAGTTTCACAATGAAGTAGTCAAAACCTTGCATAAAGTTCAATTGTAGGAAATATATAAAAATAGATGAAAATAGATCACAAACACAAGTAGTGATGATTCATGTATCAAAGAATCATCCGTTTTTTTGACTTCAATATATTCACAGTTAAAACTTCTCAAAGAAAATGCATATTCTGAAGTCCATTTCGCAAATCGCAGCCTGTACAAAAAGATAATAATAATCGCCGCATATCACAGATAGTAAGGAACATTTCATGCTTTATACAGTTGTCAGTCTTTCTGCCTGAATGAAAGACTGCATCTCTTCTGGTTTATCATTCATCACTTTCTCCACCACCGGAATCGGGACATGAACTGAAATATAAAATTACGTCAGATTGATATTTCACACCCATTGGTCGGAAGAAATTTTGTTATAAAACACAAACATTTTATTACACAAACACAAACGGCACTTCCGTATGCATGCAATTTCTTCAATAAAAAATGTTTTCTTCCGTATATTTGTGCAAATTGCTATAAACCAGGGGTCCCCAACCATATGCCCGCTGGCACCATGGCACCCGTCGATCGGTCTTGATGCGCCCGCTGCTTGTGCCCAACGATAAAATATTTCAGTTTTCCATTTTCCCATAAAATGCTATGTAATTTTTTTTTCTTTTTCAATGATAAACACAACCAAAATAGAAATCGCCAGCTATATAGCTGACTTCTATACTGAGTATATACTTCGTATGTTTTGCAAGCAATTTAGTAATCATTTATTTTACACAAGAATATTAATACTAATTATACTCATATATTGAATTAATTTTTAAAATTAATCTTTTGTGTGCATTATATGCAGTGTGTATTATTACCTATGTCTACCAACTACAAATTTATCTTGAAAAAATAAGTGGTGCCCGCCATTCGACCGATATTCCAGTATTTATTCTTAGGTACAAAAAGGTTGGGGACTTCTGCTATAAACCCTTTCTCTGAATTGAGAAATAAATCGCTAAAGCTACTCAGAACATGGTCAAATTTACCATGTTTCTGGTTCTATGGGAACAACAAGATTTAGTAATGATTTTTATATACTTGACAATAAAATATGGTGTTATAACGTGTGTTAAAATTTAGTAATTTTATCATGATTCCTTAAAGCCTGGCCTAAAAACCATTTATTTGATTAAATTTACATTTCAGTTTTACTTTTTGCTACTAATTGTGTGGTAATATGAACTATAATCTTACAAACCATAACTTCTGGTACCTTATGAACAGAAAAATTGCCAAATAAAGGGTTTAAATATCTCATGTTTTGATTTTATTTTTGGAATTATGTTGTTGTTTTTTTAAACCAGAAATGTCTTAACCAGTGGTTGGAAAAACTACATTAGTCTTATAGTTTTCTACAAATGCTTATAACAAATGCAAATATATTACAATGCAAATATAAATGTAAATAACTACAACTACTTTGCTTTAAATGTTGCGACTGCAAACTACATTGGAGTTGTAATAACTTCTTCACTATTTTAAAGAAGGCGAACTTTTCTAGAGAACTTAATTTACACCTATGCTCAAAATAGTTTTGAATAAGAAGTTGGCTTGCATTAAATATAAGGAAACAATTAAGAAATATTTATTCATGTTTACAAAGAGCGAGTTTGTTATTCTTAAACATTTTTTTTTTCGAATTTGTTTATCTAACCTTCAACTTTTTTATGCCTTTTCCGACAGCGAATATTTAATTTAACAAGTGCGAAAATATCAAATACGAAATTATCAGTTTTTTTTTATTGTTTAATGCTGTTTTATTTCCTCTAAGAAATTAAGTACATCGAGAATACGTTCCGTTTCTTTAAAATAACATCAATGTTTAACGAGTGTACATTCGCACATGAAAGTGTGATCAAAGCGATTAATTTTCTATTTTTCGTAATGGCTAGTTTAAATAATAGTTTTAGGTGGTTTTAGATATGTAATTTCTGTTAAAGCTTAGCTGCAGCCACAGGGTCATTGTCATTGCATCATTGACTGACCAGCGCAGATTTATACCCATCAAATTCGAAAAATTAGTTGCTTTAGAACCGTGTTTCTCTTTAACTAACGTTAAAAGTAGTTACCAGGAATCGCTATAAACTACAGGTTTTTTGTATAGCTCTACTCAATATACTACTCTTTTAAAAAGGTAGCAGAATACACTACAAACTGCGAAAAAAGTTAGCTATTACAGTAGTTTCACTACTTCCAGAGCGCTACTTGCGACCACTGTTCACGCCTAAAGGTTTAATTTTGCATGAAAGCATAACAAAATGAAACATTTTGTTTTGCTTTCATGCAAATTACTTCGAACATTAATTTCACATGTTCTTCAACCTTACATAATTCTAAATTAATACGACACAGCGAGAAAAAGAACAGAGAAAGGATATTCTGAGTTAACTATTCTGTGTATGGCATTTTTAATTCGAATTTTTGATTTCATTTGAATAAAAGATATTACTTAATTTTTAGCTATCCTTCCCTAATTATCCACAAGAAGAGCATTAAATGAGCAGGAACTAACTATTACCGATAAGGCACTTGAGCATTTTTAATTAATATAAAATATTATTATTTCATTCCTTTTCTTATATCTAATTACATTTTTTTTAAGAAAATTCTAAAAAATGCAATTACTTATAAGAGTTTATGCTTTTTTTTGTCCATTGAAATGAAATTAATCATAACTAACTGAAATTAAATTTCACTTAATGCTTTTCTTTAAAATAATGTTTGTTATTTTTTTTACTAATATATTTTATATTTTAAGCTTATTCGAGATCGACGTCGACTTTTATCTTTTGAGTTTTGTCTCTTATCAGGACTGAAACAATATATGTTTTGTTACAAACTAAGGCAAACGACGTTAAAGAGCACAAAAATATTTATAAAATACCGACAGCTGTAAATACAGACAGGGTAAATATAACGCTGTTTTCTCTCATTTCTTTCTGTTGCACTGATGAAGGTTGCCCTTTGAGCATCCGAAACAGCTGCCTGTATTTTATAAATATTTTTGTGCTCTTTAACGTTGTTTGCCTTAGTTTATATTTTAGCACAAAGGTCACCCACTTGTGTATATATGTTTTGTTAATTGAATTACTATTAATTCCTACTAATCCATTCAGGTATCCTGCCATAAGTAAACAGTTGAAGATCTATTATTATTATTATTATTATTATTATCTATAAATTCTTTAGCTTTACATGTATTTTTATTTCTTGGTAAAGGATTCAGAAGTCAGTGAAAATCTACTGCCCAAAATCAGGACTCTGCCCTTATTGAGATCACTCCCTATCAGGCCTTGAATCTAACAGTAAGTTAGGAAGGCAAAAATGAAAGAGTTACAATTTGCGAAAGGAAACAAAGAAACGAGTTTAAACAAGCAGACTAATTGTTTCTCATATGAAACGAATTTACTAGAAAAGGAACTGGAAAAGTTAAAGCTATAATCAAATATGTTGGACCTTTTTGTTTATTAACTTTATATTCGCATTCAATATATCTGCTAGTTTTTGTGTAGTTTGTCAATCTTACATAATTTATATTACTTGATTTTAGATGATTTATTTGTAACTTTCTGCAATTGCAAAGATATTAAATTCCTTTTTTCTTCCTACATTTAGTTTTTTACAGGCACATGAATTTATTTTACACTACATTTTTTAAATTATATTTAAATACTTGTTGATAATAACTTAGGATCTGGTTCAAAACACTTAGTGTTCAGAAGTCATAAAAAATTTCAAAATAAAAAACAATAATTTTAGCTAAAGAATTTTCAAAAGGACGCATTATTTCCGAATGTCTTTTCTGAAAATTAAATATCGCTATGAAAATTCCCATAGAACTAATTCATCTTATTTTTCTAATAAAATTGAATTAATCTGAATCATTGAATTTCGAAAATCATGCCTTACCTGCCAAGCCGTTCAATTTCTTCTCACAAGATCCGAATCTATTTTTGAAGCAAGTACGCTTGTAGAGTTGATAGCAACAGCAAGTAACTGTGACAGTAGTTATAAGAGGTAAGGAATACAACCATGGGAAAGCCAAAATCTTCTTTTGCAACTGAAAATAAAGGAAACTCACGATTAGATAAATGTATTTACAATGATGTGTTTAAATCACTCTTCGATCAACAGAAATATTAGGTAGATGAAATAGCTTTTCCCGAATTGAAACTATGCTTAAACAAGTGCCTGTTAAAATGAACATGGAAACTACGTTCTGGAAAATTAGCTTCAACACTATGAAAGAATTCTGGATCAAATCATGCTTAAGAGTATCAGCACTCAGGGTGCCGGTACAATTTACTATAAAATACAATTTTACTTTAATTTTTTTTTTAAAGTTATCTTTATCATTGCTATAAAATATTGGTACAAAAAATCTGATATTCCGTAATATTTCAGTAATATTTGCTGTAAAATCACTGAATTGCTGTAATTAAATAGATATTACTGTTAAAATTACGGTATAAAATTTTAAGGTAAAAATGGATTTTACAATAAAATGAATTTTTCGGAAGCTTTATCCAGGATGCTAGTAATTTTCACCGGAATTGGATCAAGGATTTTTTACAGTGCATCTAATTAATTTCTATCAAATTAAATGGTAAAATATAAATTTTACTTAGAAAGAAGCCACAAGACAAATATTGGCATAATTTCATTGCCTCCAAATTTTACAACGAAAATAAAATTTAGTGCATTTATTGTTGAAAAAAATGCTCATTGACCGGCATTTTAAACAAGCAAGTTTTTAAAATAATTTTTTTGATTTTTTAAAAAATTCAAATAGATTGTTTTTAATAATTGTTTATCAATTTTAATTTTTAATGATTACTTTTAATATAATTGAAATTGCTAGTTTGTTACATCTTAACAAAATTATAAATTTTTTTTTATACAATTTAAATGTGCTTTACGCTTATTCAGGTTGTAGATTAAGGTTTATAAAATTTCAAAGTTTTTGTTTAAACCTAAGGTAGATTACTATGCGTAATTGAAAAATTTCTTCCCAAACTTAATATAAAAAAGCATTTTTAAATTTATCAGCAAACTTTTACTAACTGTATATAGTAATAATGTTAAAATCAATTTAAAAATATCTATAAAAAGTGTTTTTTTTTTAATAATATAGTTTCAGACAATTACTTCTAAGCAATACAACATAAAATACGCAGTCCTTAAAAATTTCTTAACCAACTAAAAATTATGAAAAAGAGGAATTTAAAACAACTTTATTAGTTGAATAAATCAGATATTAAAATTTTTATTTCCTTTTTTTGTTTTTTTGTGTATTGATTGTTGGACAGAATATGAAGAAAATATTGTACTTCTAAATTCGATAATACTGGAGGATTGCAGATATTATTTTCAAATTACGGATCCAAATTATGTCTTTTAAGTCTAAAGTATATGGGAACAAAGCATATGGGTGCAATTATCTGGGTGTAATAGGTTTTGTATAACTGTAGACAAACTCTATACTTTTTCTTACTTAAAATGCAATTGAATTTAAAATTTAAATTATATTACATTTTTCTCGAAAAAACGTTTTTCATACAGGAGTAAAAGTAATTGAAAGTTTGTCTCTGTTTTAGCATACAAATCGCAAAGGCTAATAGTTATTACTTATCTTTACTATATTTACACGGTGAAGAATTTTTTAGTAAAATTGACGGTAATAATATTTCTGGAGGAAAAAAAAATCAAAATTCTGGTTAATTAAACCAAAATATACGGTACTTAAACCATTCATTTGGTAAATTTTCTGTTTGTGTAATAGCTGTTCACCGGAAATTCTGGTTCTCAAAATGATAGTTCTTATTACCAAACATTTTGTAAAAAAATACGAAACTGTAAAGTAAAAACTGAATAAATGGTTTTAATGCCATATGCTTCAAGGTATCATGATAAAATTACCGAATCTGTGTCATTTTATAAAACCATATTCTATAGTTAATTTTACCAAAATCATTACAAAAGTGCTTCGGTAAGAATTACCGAGCATTTTGGTGTTCCTATAGAGCCAGAAACACGGTAATCTTTACCCTATTCTGGTAGTTTTAACCATCCTTTTTTTCTCAGTGTAGTTTTAATCATTGATTTTGTTTTTTTCTAACGAAAAATAGATTGCGGAATCAATTAAATTGACCAAACATTTAAGTAATTTTTTTTATTACCTCTACAGGAAATGACAGGGAGATGACGGTTAATGCCGTTCCAATATTCTGTATGGAACATTCAATTGCAATGGTTTTTCGAACTGGCGGAGGTTGTCTGCAGATGAAGGCCAATCCATAACCCAAAGAAAGACCAATGAATGGAAGAATGACCAAAGCTACGTAAAACTGCCAACCGATGCCGTCGAATATATCAGGAAAGATGATCAGTTCCATCGTTTGGCAGATGAAGATGATAGCAAATCCACAATAACTTCCGATCTGAAAACAATATTGGATCTTTAATATGCTTAAAAAGTGAAATTGTAGCACTTGAAATTTTAAAAAAAGCAAGAGTTGTGTATTAATTCAATTCTTCTTACCCTCAAAAAAATATAACAGGGTGAAATATGATCAACTTTAAAACGCAGTAATTTAAAAAAAAAACGGATGAAAAATAGTCGCTGGAAGCAGAGATATAGAGCGGCTTTGAGGAGAACTCCTCCAGACTGAAAGTCTGGGGCTGTCTGCTGCTATGGTAACAAGCGAGAGCACATTTCTAATGGGGGTGAAATGGAAGAAAGATAGTGTCGATTGGTTTACTCACGACGACCTGCGCTAAGATTAAGACAAAACTATTCACCCCACACCCCTATTCGAAGTGACCTTCCCTCGTAACCATAGTACCCGCCACGACGCAAGACGGGAGTCTGGAGGAGTTCTCCTGAAAGCCACACTATACATGGAATAGACTTCCGGTGAAGGTCAGAACTCATCCCAAACTGTAGAAATTATGAAGAAGAAATAAGACAGATAAGTTACGCTTTCTGTTCATATCATAACTTGAGTAAAAAAACAGAAAAACCTCAACTACAATGAAATGTAATAAGAAAATTGCATAAAAATATGTAAAAATAATGAAACAGCACACAAAAAACATGAAATAATGAAAAACACGTAAAAATAGTAAAAGTAGCATGTGTAAAACCTAGTTACAGGTAAAACATTGCATGTTATCGCACATATAATCAACCAAACTTCGTTATCTTAAATATTATCTTAAGTAAATAAGATAATTATCTTATTTACTTTAATTAGGGGTGCGCATCAAGGTTAATCAGATAATCTTCATTTAATCTATATGTCACCAAGTAATTTAGACATTTCCATATCAGGCAAATTATACCGAACTAGTTCAATTGACCTTCAGCAATCCATCAACTGTTTGCATTTTTGAGTCGCTAATGGAGCTAAAACGTTTTCCCAAGATTCATTTATGGAGATAGATTTCACGGCTATACTAACCTTCTTATATCAAAAGGTACACCAAGAATAAATCGAGCATGTCTCATTTAGTAGTGAATTGATGTTTAATAATCGTAGTGGTAGTTACGCCATAAATTGATACAAAACTGACATGAGCTTAAACATCTCAATCATCTAAGAATGTTTAGTTTATTCATACACGTTATAAAATACTACTTTGTGTAAATTCCAACACAGATCAACAATTGTTTGCACTTGAAGATGTTTGTCTACTTTTTTTGCAATAATCACATGCGTTGTAGTTTAGAAATATTTGATGATTAGTGCCAAAAAATAATAATAATAGAAATGAGAGAGAGAAATATTTGGATTACTAACAATCAGTATTATCAAAATTCTGTATTAATTTATACACTAACACATCTGGTTTATTTAAACATTATCAAATTCAGGCCCTTTTTATTATTTTAGCTCAATACAAATTGACCTAGATTTGCCAAAAACTGACAAAATTTAAATGAAAAGATAAACCATGCAATGATTTTTAATATTGAGTTCCTAACGATAATTTATATACATATTTCTCTTACATGGCACCATGCGGTCGGATATATGGATATTGGCTCCATCCATTGGTAACACTACAGTAATTATTCATTTTGTTATGTTGTCTTAAGTAATAATTGAAATGAATAGTTAGTATACGTTAAGTATTTATGTAGATTAATTTTGTATTCTTATAGAAATAAAAATTAGTTACAAAGCAATTATTTAGATCTTTTCTGAAATGGCCATAGAAATTTTAAACATAAACGGTGCTATGATATAGAATACTGTCATACCAATTACTGGCAACGAAGTTTGCCTTTTTTGAGTAAAGCATATATATATATATATATATATATATATTTCTATACAGNTTTATTAACTTTATATTAAGTTCGCATTCAATATATCTGCTAGTTTTTGTGTAGATTGTCAATCTTACATAATTTATATTACTTAATTTTAGATGATTTATTTGTAACTTTCTGCAATTGCAAAGATATTAAATTCCTTTTTTCTTCCTACATTTAGTTTTTTACAGGCACATGAATTTATTTTACACTACATTTTTTAAATTATATTTAAATACTTGTTGATAATAACTTAGGATCTGGTTCAAAACACTTAGTGTTCAGAAGTCATAAAAAATTTCAAAATAAAAAACAATAATTTTAGCTAAAGAATTTTCAAAAGGACGCATTATTTCCGAATGTCTTTTCTGAAAATTAAATATCGCTATGAAAATTCCCATAGAACTAATTCATCTTATTTTTCTAATAAAATTGAATTAATCTGAATCATTGAATTTCGAAAATCATGCCTTACCTGCCAAGCCGTTCAATTTCTTCTCACAAGATCCGAATCTATTTTTGAAGCAAGTACGCTTGTACAGTTGATAACAACAGCAAGTAACTGTGACAGTAGTTATAAGAGGTAAGGAATACAACCATGGGAAAGCCAAAATCTTCTTTTGCAACTGAAAATAAAGGAAACTCACGATTAGATAAATGTATTTACAATGATGTGTTTAAATCACTCTTCGATCAACAGAAATATTAGGTACTGTTTGTCTAAGATAGGTACTCTTCCCGCCACAAAGTCCTCGGCAGTCTGGTGCTATGGAAACAAGAATAGGGCATTTTAGGGAGGGTAGCTTCGATGAAGAGGTCTCCTTTTCTCTCGCCGAAACCAGTCCTAAAGAAGGACCCCGTACCCCTACTTGAAATAATCATACCTCGTTACCATAGTCACCGCCACAGTTCCAGACGAATGTCTGGAAGAGTACTTATCTTAAACAAACAGTAGATGAAATAGCTTTTCCCGAATTGAAACTATGCTTGAACTAGTGCCTGTTAAAATGAACATGGAAACTACGTCCTGGAAAATTAGCTTCAGCTCTATGAAAGAATTCTGGATCAAATCATGCTTAAGAGTACTAGCACTCAGGGTGCAGGTGCATTTTACCGTAAAATGCAATTTTACCTTATTATTTTTTTTTAAAGTTATCTTTATCATTGCTATAAAATATTGGAACAAAAAATCTGATATTCCGTAATATTTTAGTAATATTTGCTGTAAAATCACTGAATTGCTGTAATTAAATAGATAATACTGTTAAAATTACGGTATAAAATTTTAAGGTAAAAATGGATTTTGCAATAAAATGAATTTTACGGAAGTTTTATCCAGGATGCTAGTAATTTTCACCGGAATTGGATCAGGTATTTTTTACAGTGCATCTAATTAATTTCTATCAAATTAAATGGTAAAATATAAATTTTATTTAGCAAGAAGCAACAAGACAAATATTGGCATAATTTCTTTGCCTCCAAATTTTACAACGAAAATAAAATTTAGTGCATTTATTGTTGAAAAAAATGCTCATTGACAGGCATTTTAAACAAGCTTTCAAAAAAAAATTTTTGATTTTTTTTTTAAAAATTCAAATAGATTGTTTTTAATTATTGTTTATCAATTTTAATTTTTTATGATTACTTTTAATATAATTGAAATTGCTAGCTTGTTAAATCTTAACAAAATTATTATTATTTTTTTTTTATAAAATTAAAATGTTCTTTCGCTTATTCAGGTTGAAGACTAAGGTTTATAAAATTTAAAAGCTTTTGTTTAAACCTAAGACAGATTACTATGCGTAATTGAAAACTTCTTCCCAAACTTAATATAAAAAAGCATTTTCAAATTTATCAGCAAAGTTTACCTAACTGTATATAGTAAAAATGTTAAAATTAATTTCAAAAAATCTATATAAAGTGTTTTTTTTTCTTTAATAATATAGTTTCAGACAATTAATTCTTAGCAATTCAACATAAAATACGCAGTCCTTAAAATTGAAACACGGGAAGCTTTACCCTATTCTGGTAGTTTTAACCATCCTTTTTTTCTCAGTGTAATTTTAATCATTGATTTTGTTTTTTCCTAACAAAAAATGGATTGTGGAATCAATTAAATTGACCAAACCGGTAAATATTTTTTTCCTTACCTCTACAGGAAATGACAAGGAGATAACGGTTAATGCCGTTCCAATATTTTGAATGGAACATTCAATTGCTATAGTTTTTCGAACTGGCGGAGGTTGTCTGCAGATGAAGGCCAATCCATAACCCAAAGAAAGACCAATGAATGGAAGAATGACCAAAGCTACGTAAAACTGCCAACCGATGCCGTCGAATATATCAGGAAAGATGATCAGTTCCATCGTTTGACAGATGAAGATAATAGCAAATCCACAATAACTTCCGATCTGAAAACAATATTGAATCTTTAATATGCTTAAAAAGTGAAATTGTAGCACTTGACATTTTAAAAAAAGCAAGAGTTGTGTATTAATTCAATTCTTCTTACTCTCAAAAAAAATATAACAGGGTGAAATATGACCAACTTTAAAACGCAGTAATTTCAAAAGACGGATGAAAAATAGTCGCTGGAAGCAAATATATAAAGCGGCTTTGAGGAGAACTCCTCCAGACTGAAAGTCTGGGGCTGTCTACTGCTATGGTAACAAGCGAGAGCACATTTCTAATGGGGGTGAAATGGAAGAAAGAAGGGGTCGATTGGTTTACTCACTACGACCTACGCTAAGATTAAGACAAAACTATTCACCCCACACCCCTATTCGAAGTGACCTTTTCTCGTAACCATAGTACCCGTCACGACGCGAGACGAATCGAGTTCTCCTGAAGGCCACACTCTACCTAGAATAAACTTACGGTGAATGTCAGGACTCACCCCAAATTGTAGAAATAATGAAGAAGAAATAAGACAGATAAGTTACGCTTTCTGTTCATGTCATAACTTCATAGAAGTTCATATTTCAAAAAAAAAAAAAAAAAGGNTATTAATTTAAAAAAAAAAAAAAAAAGGACTTAACTACAATTAAATGTAATAAGAAAAATTATATAAAAATATATGAAAACCATAAAACAGCACTCAAAAAACCTGAAATAATGGAAAACACGTATAAAATAGTTAAAGTAGCATGTGCAAAACCTAGTTACTGGTAAAACATTATATGTTGTTGTGGCACATATAATCAACCTAGCTTGGTTAACTAAGTTAGATAATTATCTTAAGTAAATAAGATAATTATCTTATTTACTTTAATTAGGTGCGCGTATCAAGGTTAATCAGATAATCTTCATTTCATCTATATGTCACCAAGTAATTTAGACATTAACATATCAGACAATATATGCCGAACTAGTTCAATTGACCTTCAGCAATCCATCAACTGTTTGCATTTCTGAGTCACTAATGGAGCTAAAACGTTTTCCCATGACTAATTTATGGAGATAGTGTTAACGTCTATACTAACCTTCATCTATCGAAAGGTACCCCAATAATAAATCGAGTTAGCGTGTCTTATTTACTAGTGGATTGATGATTAATAATCGTAGTGGTAGTTAAGCCATAAATTGATACAAAACTGAATGTTAATTCTCTTCAAGTGACATGAGCTTAAACATCTCTATCATCTAAGAATGCTTAGTTTATTCATATACGTTATAAAATACTACTTTGTGTAAAATCCAACACAGATCAACAAGATGTGTGCCTACTTGTTTTGCATTGATCACATGCGTTGTTGTTTAGAAAAATGTGATGAATTTAATGATTAGTGCCAAAAAATAATAACAGTTATAAAGAGAGAGAGAGAAATATTTGACTTACTAACAATCAGCATTATCAAAATTCTGTATTAATTTATACACGAGCACATATTCATCTGGTTTATTTAAACATTATCGAATTTAGGCGCTTTTTATTATTTTAGCTCAATACAAATTGACTTAGATTTGCTAAGAACTGACGAAATTCAAATGAAAAAATAAACCATGTAATGATTTTTAATAAAGAGTTCCTAACGATAATTTCTATACATATTTCTCTTATATGGCACCATACAGTCGGACATTTCTCCATCCATTGGCAGCACTACAGTAATTATTCATTTTGTTATGTTGTCTTAAGTAATAATTTAAGTGAATAGTTAGTATACGTTAAGTATTAATTTAGATTAATTTCGTATTCTTATGGAAATAAAAATTAGTTGCAAAGTAATTATTTAGATCCTTTCTAAAATGGCCATAGAAATTTTAAACATAAACGGTGCTATGATATAGAATACTGTCATACCAATTACTGGCAACGAAGTTTGCCTTTTTTGAGTAAAGCATATATATATATATATATATATATATATTTCTATACAGTATATGCTTTATATTCTTATAAATGTATTCTTATAAATAATAGCTCTGTATCAAGACTTAAAAGCTGCAATTAAAATTGCGCTAAATTATCAAATGGAACAGAGACTTTAAGCATTAGTTTCTTGCAGTTTTTGACAAAGAAGATATTACTGGCCTTAAATCAACAGTTATAAAATATCAAATATATTTTAATAAATTAATTGCACCGATTTTAAAACAAGTAATATTTGCTACTCGAATTTTCATTAAAAATGTCTATCAAATTTAAGGTATTAAGAAAAGAAAAAAATTGTTTCGATTTAAATTTTTAAAATAAATTTTTTTTTATTCCTCTTTCTAAATTGGGTAATTACACCTTTATGCTGTAGAGTGATGGGCGACTTATTAACACGAGTATTCGTGCGACCTTCAATTTTAAATAAATTAAAATTTTCCGCTTTAGCTGATTTTCCATGCTTAGGGTTTTAGTCGGTGACCTTCAATAGCTTGAAAGACCAAATATTTTATAATTCTATGCTGTCCCTCAACATATTTATTCCAAGAAACAAAACGAAATAAACTCGCTGTATCGATTCGCCCCAAGTTTAAATAATTATTCAATCAAGAAAATTACAGTAGAGTTTGCATAACTGCTTGTCTTTATTTTCTTCGTGAAGCTCTGTATATGTCACGCCAAGTACAATTTCTTGATGGAATCCTTGAAAAAGACTTAAAAAAGAAAAATAAATAACATTTGGCGTGTTTTTTGAACTTGACATTCAGAGCTTTTAATATTGATGAATTGTTGCCATTCATTACCTTTTAAAAATGGTATCAGATAAGATTAAGTAAATCTGAAACACGAAAAAGTAATTTTGTTGTTTTTTTAGGCTTGAATTATTTTGAAAACAAAGGAATTTGAGGTTTAAATTGTCTCACTTAAACTCTTCACGTCCAAATTACTATAAAAAAAATTAGAAATAATTATTATTTTGTTAGAATTCACTCAAACATATCAGGCAGTTATGTAACTCTTTACCATTTTGCATTTCATTCATAAACATAAAAGATAGCTAAATACTGCTAATAGAAATAGTGAAAATAAAATTGGTCACATTGAAAAAAGTGTAACTTACCACTATATTTCCCGAGCTCTTCGATTCACTTACAAATCGAGCCCCGAGTTATAATATTAAGGGAGCGTTCAGATATTGCGTGAGTATGTTTTTGACATTTTTGAGCTATACTTCCCCCCCCCCCTCTTCCCATTTGTCAGCAAAACTACGCAATCTGACACCCTCCAATTTTTACGCAAAAAAAATCTCACTTTTTTTTTCTTTAGCTTTTACTGTAGTAAAGCAATTTTAAAAATTTTAGAAATACATTCAAGTAAAATTTACCTTTTAAATTTATTTTATAAGGCTTTGAAACTCCCTGAATTTTTTTTTCTCTCCCTAAAATTAGCATTTATATCAAATTTAAAAATTTTCACGCATAATTTTTTTCTAAGACTTCTTGTTAATTTTTTTTAGCCTATAAATTTTTTCTTTCTGGTAATAAAAGGATTTCAGTGACTTACATAAACTTTGCACATACCTCCCCTCAATCAACAAAGAAAAGAAAAAAAGCAAATCACCAAACCCTTCCTACCTTTAGACACTTACGCAATATTTGAGCCTTTAGGCGCTTACGCAATATCGGCCTCAAGTGCTGTTATTCAATATATTGTTATTTAATACTGAAAAAAGCTAATGTTGATTTATGTCTTGATTGAGAGCTGATTTATGTCTTTACAATTTTCTAAAGTTTTGCAAATAGCTGCCATTTCTGTGAACTTTAGCAGGGACCTTGCTTAATTAGTAATGTGTATAAACTTATTTTTTTCCCATTAAATAAAGTAAGTAAATAAGTTTACGAATCGAGTTAAGATTTTATTTGAATATTAGTTCTTGAGCAATATTCCAGCCTCAAAGGGAATGATAGCCTTAATTTGTTCATGATGAAAAAAATTCTGGCGAAATTACCCTACTGAATAGTCATGGCATTTCTGGTTAAAAAAGTATTTACATATTTCTAGTAATAAAACCAAGAATATATATGGTATTTAAACCATTCATTTGGTAATTTTTCCCTTTATATACAAACGTCTTATCGGAAGTTCTGATTTTTTAAGTTATAGTTCTGTTCTGATTATTACACATTTAGTAAAAAAAATGCAAAACTGAAAAGTAAATTTAACCAAATAAATAGTTTTTATGTCCTGCTTTAAGGTATCATGATAAAATTACCAAGTTTCCCCACATTTATTAAAATTTATCGCAAATTATAAAGCTATATTTTATTGCAAATTTTATCAAAATCATTAACAAAACGCTTCTGTAAAAAATAACCGAGCTTTTTGGTGTTGTCGTAAAGGCAGAAACACGTTTAACTTTACCATATTCTGGCAGATTTGGCCATGCTTTTCTTTTTTCCTCAGTGTCTTAATAGAACGTTAATCTCTCGATATATTGCGAAACAATATGACTATTTATATAAAGAACATAATACTTTTACTTCTTGATATAAATTCAAAGATAAGTAAGATTTATGGCACTTATTTAGAGAAAATTCGTATAGGAGCCAGCTAAGACATCGAGTATCATGGGATAAAATAACATGACCTAGAACAGATCGTAAAGTTTTTTACTTTCTTCTTTTTTTTTTATAAATTAGAAAAACAAATAATGCTTATCATTAAATCTTGCGAAATAATTTTAAACAGTTTTGTTATTGAGAATTCTAACTTTAAAATGGTTACGGTTGACAAATCACTTGTGACTTATGCATTCCAGAATATTCTTTTGATATGCCAAGGCCTCGCCAAAGAGAAGAAAAATCATAATACTTCATTAAACATCTGCAAAAATTGCATACAAAAGTGGAATACATTTATTTAAATGATTCTAAATTAAAGAAATTGTTGGAAAACATGTAAAAATGCATGCTATTGTATTTTTTGTAACTTTGTTAAACTTATGGGGGGCAAAAAGAAGCTTCTTCAAGCAAAAAGAAGAACAAAATATTTTTATTCCTTCCATGTAAAATCTACGGAGAATTAGGTCCAGAATTTCCTTATTTATTCAGTAACTAGTGAATGTTTCTGAATAATTATTACTTTATTTTAGTCATTAAAATATGTTTTATTGAACTTATTTATAGAATTTACAAATTTCTTAGCTGTAAATATTTTTAAGTTTTTCTTTAAATGTTTGAAGTTTCAAAAGTACATACAATTTAAAATTCGGTAACTAAATTCAATGGGACACATTTTAATGATAAAAATGAAACATGAATTAGTTACTGAATAGGCAAGGATATACCTGACGTATATTTTATTATAAGGAGAGATTGCAAGAAAAGAATATCATAGTAACCAGAAACTGAGTTCAGCAAAACTTTACAATTGAAACTTGTAGCCAAACCTAGGGGCCCCCGATTCTACACTTTAACCTAAAGCAGTATTTCTATTGTATAAAGTAATACAATGATTATATCTTATTACACAGCATTTCATGATAAACATACTTAAATATTATAATTTATGATAGCTGATAAATCATTTTGAAATTATTAGACTGAAAAAAAATTATAATTCAGTACATAATTTTGTATACATTGTATTGCATTATAGATGTAAGGCATTTAGAAGGCGCTTCCTGTGTCCATTTAGATTCGTTTAATGATTATGAAGCTGATTTAGGCTCCGACAGTCTAGCTTCTTGAACGGAATGACAATTCAGCTGATACCCCTTTTTTTCTCGTTAAATTGGAATTTTGCACTAATAGTTAATAGAATTATTTCTGCTTAATTGTTTATTTTTTCATGAATTACTTTCATATGTCTGATTTTGGGGTAAACAAAAATATCTTAGAACCCAGACTTGGTATATGAGCAAGTCATTTTGTCGAATACAGCAATGTGCGTTTGGGAGCAAATCGATTGGGCATGATTTTCTGAGAGTTTGCACAACAATGTACGGGGTTCCCGAGTGTACCTCCAAGATTTTAATATAAAAAAAGAAACATTCAGGATGACGTCACTCACCTTTGTGATGTAGGGTGCTGCATTGGGAAACTTCCACCGAAACAGCATACCAGCGCCAACTGGTGCAGTCACAGAAGCCAAAGAAATGGACATTTTACTGTAAGGAATGGTCAAAGCTCCTGTCTCCAGCCACTGTCCGTACACCCACATGTTTAGTGGCATCATAGCCAGGGCAGCCACCGTAGAACACGTAGTCATTGTAACACTGAAAGGAAGAAAACAATGTCAAACAATGTCGGAATAACTATACATTTTGATTTAAATAATATGGATGTATTTTAATGTCAGTTTAAGAAAACAAAGCGCAAATTTTCAAAAACTGTAGAATTGTAAATTTGTAGATCTTATTGAAAAAACTGTACACTGTACGCAAAATAAAACACGGATCACCTTAATTTTTTTTTATTTTATCAAATGATATGATTTTCAAGTACTAAGATATGATATCTTTGGACATATTCAGATTTTTCATTCTTGAAATTCTGCGATCTGGAAAATACGGGCATATACGGGTAAATAAATGTATGTTAAGTGTGAGTCATGTGTAAATGAACTAGTGACAAATGGAGGTTTCTGATGTGCTTAATAATCAGGATAAATTTTATTGTTAAACATCATTTGCTGTCATTTTTGGGAGAGACAAATGTTTGTTTATTTGTTATATTTGGAGAGCAAAAGCTAAAAACAAAACCATTAACAATGGAAAAATGTATAGTACGTATTTAATTTCAAAAACATACACCACTAATTAATTACTTTTCTTTAAAAGCAAACTTTTTAAAAAAATTTGTTTTTAAGTTCTTTTAAAATTTCATTATTTAATGTTTGTTTCATTTTTTAGTGATGCTTAATTGTTGTTTGAAGACTACGCAATTGTTTGCAAATTGCAGGAAAGCTGCAATTGTTTTAAGGCATGCGTAAAGAGTGTTTTTTTCTTCTTTTTTTAATTTTTGCAGTCATCAAGCAATTCAAGGTTTCACTTTATCTCGGAGGTGATGAAATATTTCTCCTAATTTTGCGTTTTATTGCTTTTTCTAAAAAAAAACGTTTAATATTTTGAATTAGTTCTTACATTTGAAGTCATTAAAATGCTAGTGTGTAACTACCGATACGTTTCTATAAAGATAAAATTTAAAGCGTAATTTTAAAAAATGATGTGGATAAACTTTAGTCTAAATTAGGTCAATTTTATTTCACCTATTGTTTTTATTTTTATTTTTTTAAATATTTTATGAATAGTTTTCAGGACTATGTTTTTGTAAGAGTATTTTCGATTTAGTAGACAAATAAAATGCTCACATGATTTATAGGTATTAATTTTTTGTGGTTTTTAATAATTTTGGCAATAGTTATGGTAATTTGAAATGTATTATTTACTTCAAAAGGAAAAAAAAGCAAGAATTTATGTGAAATTCTTTGCATTTCCGAGGAAAAGTAGGAAGAGTTTCAGTTACGAGATTTATAAATATTATGCTTGTGGATATTTATTCGATGAACAACAGAATTTGACATTATTACGTTTGAACAGAAAAAGAACAAACAATAAATATTAGTAAAATAATATTTTGGAAGAGTAACAGTAAAATAATATTTAAAAAAATAACTACCATTTGCGGTAACAACATGGTGTTGTCGGGGGGCAAAATTTACAGAAGCCCTTGCAAATATCGTATTTAAAACTCACTGATACATAACATATAAAATTGCTTTATTGTTTTTATCAAAAAATTAAAAAATCATATACTTTCCTGTCATTTTTTAAACCTGTTGTTCCTTTTAAGTAGCTCGGTATTTAAACTGTAATTTTTTTATTTCGCTTGGCAAAAAATCTCGGGCAGTAGCCATAATCTTTTTTAATAATAATATAAATTATCACATAAAGCACGCCCTTATACATATATGCTTTAATTATTATACAGCTAACAATAAACTTATATTGTTTGATAATTGAAACAAATATTTTACAATAATTTAATATTACGATAACCTACCCTTGGCCTGCTTTAAAGCGAGGAAAGAAAAAAATAACATTTTAACTGTTATTTTTCAAAGAAAAAAGCTGCTTTTCCTGTAAAATATGTGTGTCAAGTTCTATGGCTATCAAGGACAGCTGTTTCTTCGCGTGACAATCTCCTTAAACGTGATCTTAAGTATTCTACAATTCTCATTATTTTACCTGATTTGAATTGTATTTAAAAATAATAATGATTATTAATAAATATAATGCCATTTTATTTTTCTGCATAAAACACTGACGTTACTGAGATCAGATAGCGTAAAGAAGAATAGAGCTTATCTGTTGATTTTAGAAAAAAAATCTTTTAAGAAAAAGAAAGAAAAGAACTTTAGAGTTTTCGTATTTTTGTAAATTGCATAAGGCTTTCACGTGGCTCAGTATTCTTTAAGAAAGCTCTTTAGAAATTCAAGTCTGTAGAAATAAAGTTTTCTCTAGAATGTCGATAAAGAAATCAAGGAAATCTGTGATCCACATTTTAATATCTAAATTATTAAAAAGTGAATCAATGTTCTTTAAAATATTACAAAAACAAATCGAATATGTAAGTTACACAATCGCAGCAATTTTTTTAGATAAATGCTCAAAACCCTTCTTAATAGTATTAAAAGGTATTGGAAGGATAAAATAAAAATAAAAATTCCGGTGAAATTGTTGTACTGTATGGTAATTATTTTTCTGGTAGAAAAAAACCATAATTCTGGTTAATGAAACCAAAATATAAGGTAATTAAATCATTCATTTGGTGATTTGTGCACTCGTATGGTATCGATTTACCGGAAATTCTAGTTTTCAAAATTATATTTCTTCTTTCTACACATTTAGAAAAAAAAAATACCAAAATTATTGTAAAATTACCAAATTTTATGACATTTACCAAATTTTATCACTTATTATTAAACCATATATCATTCTTAATTTTATCAAAATCAGTATCATAGTGTTTTAGTAAAAATCACCGAGCATTTTGATGTTCCTATGAAACCAGATTAATTCTACCATATTCTGGTAGTTTTGACAGTACATCTTTTTTCATAGAGAAGTATGCAACTTATATATGCTGTGGTAAATGCTGGAAGATTTTTCATTACATCAACTGACAACATATCTTTAGTTATCACCTTTTTTTGAAATATCAATCGTTTAAATCGTATTAAAATACTTCAAACAGTTTCAAAATTTTTATTTTTGAGTTTGTTTAAAGAATTGTAGTATATACACTAAATCGAATAAGTTCATTAATTTTCTGAGAAGACTGTAAATTGTTTCGGAAAATCTTTCTTTATTGAAAATTTTTATTCATATTCATAAAATATTTTAAAATTATTATTTGTAATAAATATTGATATTATGTAATATTTATTCATTAGACAAAATCTAAAGATATGATTCGAGTATTTTTATAAAAATTTTTTATTCTATTCCGAACATTCTTGTTTACCTAATATAATAATAGAAAATGTGCTTATTATTAATACAATCTCAAAACAGGTCATTATAAACAGTTCCTAATCTTAAAAAAGAAGTAAAAAAATTTTTATTGCATGGATTATTAAACAAATGCTAACATTTTATATGAAAAATTTTTTTTTAAACAATTTACCAAAATATTTCCAATGCAACTAATAAATATTATTTAAGTAAATTTAAGAAGATCATTGAGTAAACAAACAGAAAAGAATGTTTTTATAAATAGCAACATTTTCTTTCGAAAGTAGTTCAAGTTTTCTCGATAATCTTGAAAGTGAACTTGACACAAAATCGGCAAAGCGAGGAAGAGAAAAGCAGCTTCGCTTCACTTCATATCAGATAGGCATTTAGATGTCTCTTTGAAAAGTTGCAAAATATCGTTTGCATCTAAGCAGATGAAAACGTTTACAAATTACTGAAACAAAACGGCTTAGTGATGTGTGTTTCATTGATAAATTGCGATTTTCTACCAATATCGATACCTATTAATCTTAAAATAAAAAACTGGTAAATGACTTAATTTTTTTTAAAAAATATATCCCTGTTTAAAATTTTTTATCAATTAGTTTGTTCGTAAATTTAAAGCACTGAAGGAATTTTTACTTTGAAATTACGGTAAATAATCGGCTGCAGTCTGTCCATACAATTAACTAAAAAGTTCATGGTAAGGAACATCTCTTTATCTTTACGGTTTTGAAACCGTTTACAACTGGTACGGTTAAAAAACCGTGAATACAAAACTACACGGTTTTGTAACTGCGTAATTTCTAAACCATAAAAATAAAACTTGAATAGCCATTGGAGCGCTGTGGGTGCAGCGCCATTTATGCGGGAATGACAGTTTCGTATTCTAATAGCTTAGGGTTATTGATTGAAGATTGCAGGACTCTAGAAACTCTTCATGCATTGAAGGATTGAAAGAAATATTGTGGTATCAACGCTGGGATGCGAACCACTGTTCTGCTGGTTATGAGATTGGCAGATTTAGCCCTCTCAGCTACAGTATGTATTCAGTCGCAAGGAACAAAGTAGCTTTATAAGGTGGGCCTAGTTGGCGCTGACAAAATTTTGATTGCTAAATCGTATTACGCAAAAACAATCAATATGTGTTTTTTTATTGCACTTAATGGTGTGAATATCATCTTTTTTATGGTTATTTCACTGTTTTGGTGGAATATGGTAAAAAAGCAATAAAATAAATTGCATTTCAACCATTTTATAATCATTGAACACAAATTAATAATTAGAACTATTAAGCATCAAATAATAATCACAAAATAGGGGAAATATAATATTAACCTACTAAAATATTCATTTCTGAAATTAGAAGAAATATTTTATATAAAATATTGAAAGGTGAGAAAATGTCATTTTTACTGCGTTTAAAAATAATAGTTGCTGAATAAAGCGATAAACTAAACAGCAATTTATTTTAAATAACAATAAAAATAAATTTTATGATTAACGTTGTTAAAAATATCATTTAACAGAGTTTGTATTCACCATGATACTTAAATAATATTAAAATTCCTTAAAATTCCAATGCTTGAAGTTGAAGCTTTTTAAAACTCAGAAAAAGAATACTATTTAATCTTAATTAAGGTTTACTTTAAAATTGTAATTAGCATAAATTATTCTTTTTTTCAAATCAAAATATTCATTCACTAAAAAAAAATATGCGAAGAAAGTAACTGTGTTAAGGCGCCATTGGTAGTCAATCAACGTGATGCTAGATTGTCCAAAATTCTAAGGTCAAAAATACAGCTTTGTGAATAAGCTTGTAGTTGTAAATTTATCAATTTTTTTTCCTCTATTTGATAAAAAATACTTTTATGTTTCGCCGAGTCCTCCCTTGCCTAAGGTTAAGTATCAAACAAAACACGATGTAAGATTTCGTCCTTAGGCTTAGATTAAATACTTCCTGTTTTAAACAAAAAAACACAGAAGGTTAAGAAAAAGCCGAAACGCCGTTACAAAAAATTACACAACATTTTATTTTATTCCTATTAGATTATAAGCTAAAGTAAATATATTAGACAAACATGCAATAGTATTTACAATTTGAAGTTTTAAATTGTTCGTTTTTAATTTAAATTATCGTTCTTTTTCATAAAATTAAGAAATAAAGAACACATAATGCCCATTTTATTTCTGTAAAAAAAATTGCACTAATTAAACATTTTAAACAAGAACTTAAATGAAATTAAACTTATTTAATGTAAATATTATGCAATGAAAATTTACAAATCCCTAATTAAAAATAGTATTCCCAGTAGTGATTGCCACCCATTATTAACTTTTTGAGGAACAGTTTCAAATATTTGCCATTTTCAAAATTCCATTTTCCAGAAACTATTCTACCTATTTTGCTTAAAATTTGCATTTCGCCACATAACATTACATTCTATAAAATGATGTAAAATTTTCTATGCCTTAGAATTTAAAATGCTTTCGACTATTATTATATAAAATAATAAATAATTATAAATAATTACAACAAATTTATTTCTCGCATATTACTTTCTTCGGATAAACGAATTTCATTATTATGTGCAAAAATGTTTTCAATTCTCTTTAAAACTTCTCGTGATACGGCGAAGTATGCGAAAATTAAAATTAATATTAAGGGGTCTAAACTTTGGATCGCTCACCGGACAAAACTATTGGGAACCTATTTCCCAGATTGTTGCTACTCTCCATATTTGGGGGTCAGAAATCCACATTCGCTGAGAAAAAAAGATATGTTCATTCAGATAAAATACGTTTTTGTGTCTGATTTTGTAACTCAAAACATCGTCTGCACTATTTAGCATATTTGAATTATTTCCATCAAAACATTAAGTCTGATTCTAAGCACGTGAAAATTTGATCATTAGATCAAAAGTTAATCTGGGAGATTCGTTTATTTATTTATTCATTTTTGCGCTCTGTACAATGAACCATATTAATGTGTAAATTGATTGCTTTCTTTTAAGCTTAATAGCATGATAATTTGAATTAATATCTAATTAAGGTTATTGCAAATCTGTATTATATTATGATTTAAGTATTATTAAGATGCCGATATCTTGGTTAAGGGTTTAATAAATATTTCCGGACTGTGAAATGAATACCTTCACTATCAAAATAAATATATTTCATTAGAAAATAAATGCTTTCCATTTTAGAACTATCAATTTTGTGCCGCAAAGTATTTTAAACTCTTATTAGTATTTCATTCCCAAAGAATCGAGAACTTAATCTGTGTAAATGTAAATAAAAAGTTTTGGGAATAAAACTTCGTTAAAAAGAATCGAGAACTTAATCTGTGTAAATATAATAAAAAATTTTTGGGAATAATACTTCGTTAAAAAGAATCGAGAACTTAATTTGTGTAAATATAATAAAAAAGTTTTGGGAATAAGACTTCGTTAATAAGAATCAAGAACTTAATTTGTGTAAATATAATAGAAAAATTTGGGAATAAAACTTCGTTAAAAAGAATCGAGAACTTAATCTGTATAAATATAATAAGAAGTTTTGGGACTAAACATTGGGAATTAAACTATACAGATTAACTGGGAAACTTAATTTGTGTAATTGTAATAAAAATGAAAGAAATAATTTTGGTGTAACTTATCTGTGTTTATTGTAAATAAATAAAATTAAAAGATATCTCAGATGAATGAGGATTGATCAAGGAAGAGAGCAAGGGTGGGAGCTCCCAGAATTAACAGATTTTGTAATAGTAGAGCATCTTTCTGTTTTCAAATACAAAATTTAAAATTGTCTATTTATCACGAAGAAATATATAAAATCTACGAGTGTTCTAGGCGTATACAACGCATATTCGTAGTTCATTGACTTAAACATTTTATTGACAACAAAATTAGCATAAAGGCATTGTGGATTTTCAATTGAAAAATAATTCCAACACATCAAATGTTGACTTAACAAATTAGATAAGTTAAGGTCAAGGATAAACCTTGATGCAAATTAATATCATCTGAAGTCAGGGACATCATTTAACGCCTCTTCTTGAAAACAAATCACGTCTTTCACGTGGTTCTTTAAAATATTAAGATGACTGAAACAATTTTTTTTTTTAAAAAAGCAACCAGAAAAAGTGATATATTTCTAAAAAAATTAAAAGAAGAAGGTTTTATTTTATGTGAATAATTTGAACTATGAAGATATAAGACTTAAGTCGTCTTTTTCCAGACATGATATATACTGTGAGTTCATTTAGTATTCCATTACATAACTGAAAATATAATTTATTATCACGTTCTATCAGTCATTATGACGCTTTCACACGTTTTAAGAAAAAGCACTAAAAATGTAAGGATCATTTGGATCTCGAGTTTGAAATCAATAGCCAAAGCATAATAATAAGTCTTTACATTAAAAATTTAACTGTTTCGATTTTTCATCTGGTTAATTTCACATTTGAGTTAAAATCTAGGTATTTTTTGAGTAATTAAATGGTTCGAAACTGTAGTTTATAATTCTTGGAAATACCTCCTATATCTTTAATTTCTATTTTAAAACTTTTTTTAAAGTAAAATAATTCCTGGCAGAATAAATTACAATATCATTCATTGCAACATATATCCTGTTCTTATAAAAATGTTCAGAACATTAATTCCATTCAAATTTTCATATTCAGATGTCATATTGATGCATTTATAATCATGTTCTTGTTAAAATTGAACGATTCAACTGCATAATCAAGTATATAACTTGAAAAAATTCTAGAGATAATGAGAATAACTGTTTTTAGGATTCAAATCTTGATAGCTAATGTTTCTGAAAATTTGTGTCTTATCATTGTGTATCAAATTTTTTAACAATGCACTTACTACTAAGGGCTTTGTAAATTGGTTATACACAGACGATGCAAAGAGTAATTCGGTTTTGTGTTAACTTAATGGGAAAATAAGAAGTAATAAAAAAAATAAATTAAGTGAGCGCTTATCATATTCTTAAAGAGCCCAATGAAAGTTTTCTAATCCATTCTGTCTTTAAAAATATGTCCATAAAAATGCAATGTTTGGGCCATTTTAAGCATTCACAATTCTATGAACAAATATTATTTTATTCCAAATTTGACAATTTTTTTTAACTGAAGTTTGCATGATATAGAAATAACGTATATTGATAATGCACATTCAAATAATCCCTAGACAACCACGACACACATTATCAATCGTACACAGAAAATATTGTCTGAATTGTATGTGTCAACAGCACATGTCAGCAACGACTTGAGTGATTGCACATTCGAACTTTATTTGCACTGAATTTCGAAGATGTATTGAACCATCTGTTGTGCAACTGAATTTTGTCATAAGACTAAATGTAGATAAAGATAAAAGAATTTCTCTGATCAATTCTGGAAGAATTTCAAAAACCTTTTTAATCTCTTTTTCAATGACGCGCATTTGCATAATTTCTCGGTTTAATGAATAACAGCTACAGTTACGCCTTTTCTCCTCCTCTTCCATAAATTCAGACTTCGTGGCTTAACATCTAATCATGTGACGTGACATGAAAATATGCTTAATTTATGGGTAATAATTTATAACATTTAATAGGTAGCGGGTAAAAGCACTTTCGTTGAAAAAATACAAGTTTTATGTTTAGTGCACGAAAAAAAAAGAGAAAACTTATCACCTGCACGTGCACAATAATCATATTTTCACGTAATCAATCTTAATGGTTTGAGGGAGTGAATTCAAAGATGCATAATAATTAGCGTATTTTTGTTACGAAATTAGGCACAAAAACAAACTTTCTCTTAATAAACAGGTATTTTTTTCGATAGATTTGGATTTATAACCCCTAAAGTATAGAGAGTAGCAGAAATCTGGGAAATAAGGTCCCAAAAGTTTATTCCAGAGAGCGGTCAACAGTTTACACCTCTCAATGTTAATTTTTCTTTTCGGGTATTCCGCCATATATTGAGAACTTTTTAAGCGAATTGAAAATTTTTTGCCCAGAATGTTAAAATAGGGTTATGAGGCAATTCCAGGTAAAAAATACATCTTTTATAATTATTTATTATTTTGCGTAGCAATAGTTTTAAAAAATTTGAACTGTCTAACATATAGCATAATTTTAAGAATAATGTTGATATAACGATATGAATTTCATTATTCATTCAAATAAAATTAATTAAGTTTGGATCATCATATATTTTCAAAATTATTAATAGCGTTTCATTGTTAATATGTTCACAATTGCTAATGTGCATTATATGTGCATTATAATGTGCATTATAATGTGCATTGCTAATGTGCATTGAATTAATGTGCACAATTGTAAATGCATTCATTGCGTCTATTGGTTCCACCAAAAAAGGGCCGATCATTTACGGTTCCTCAGCGGAAATTGGAAAAAGCTAAGTTAGAGAACAAAAATAAAAATAACTGGAGCAATGTTTTATAACGAAATGGTTAGTAGTCGTGTTGTTGACAATCTTACGATCTTTTTGAATGTTTAGAGACTTTAAAAATTAATGAAACTGAAATTCACCTTAAAATAATTATGCATTCTATAAGGAAATTTATGTTTGAATGACTTATAGAAGATAAATATGATGGTAGAAATATTTTTTTAATCAAATGGTTAGAAGTACTAACTTTATAGTTAATGATCATAAGATCCATCAGAAGAACTTATTTTGAATCAATTCTGTACTTTTTTTAAAAAGATAATTTCACTGATTTATGTAAGAACTACAATTCTCTCCCCCCTCTCCTACTCGCTATTTTTGCAGTTCCGGAGTTAAATCTAAACAGAAATGTGTTACGTTTAAATTTGAACTTGCTTATGACTATTTTCTCAATTGATATTGCACATCTTTGTTGCCAACGCGGAAAAAGAATTTCATCGGGTTTTTTTAACAGCATAAGCATTTGTGTTTTATATAATATAGATACAAATGAAAATGGCAACAATTATTTCATTGTCAAAATAGTTAAGAGGACCAAAGGCGTTGCTGATGATCTTAAGCACTCGATTACAAAATTAGTAGCATATTTTTTTAAAAAATAATTTTTAATTTTCTGAATTATATAAAGATAAATAATTATTCTTATTCACTAGATTCTAGAACATACTACATGAGATATTGTTTTAATTATTATTAATTTAATCTCGTCGTAAATCTTTTAACTTTTTTATGTATTCATAACGAACATATGAAAAAAAATAGATATGTATGAAACAAAATTGAGAAGAAAAATGCAGATCAGAATTAAACTATTGAGAAAAACTTGCTTTTCAGATACTTATATAATTCTAATTTAGAAAGGACAACCAACGGAAATCGTGCATTGCATACTGAGTTGGTAGACTGAGCTCTGAATGAAAATAAAAAAAAGTAAATTAATTTCGAACGGTCTAATAACTGAAGCAGAATATTAATGACCTATGATAGATTTATATAGAAATAAACACATAGTAACATGTTCATTATATATGCTTATATAATTAAGTGCTCACCAAAGGTGCAATTTTGCTAAAAATCTGCCAAATAAAATAAATATTCAGGGAGGGAAACCATTCAATCATTAAATTAGGAGTTGCTCTATTTAAGAGAGAATGATCAGCAGCCGTATTATACTAAAGTCATACAGAGAAAAAAACTCTGGTTGAATTACCGTATTGTATGGTAATGATATTTCTGGTAAAAATTAAACCATAATTCTGATTAATAAAATCAAAATATGTAAACCATTCATTTGGTAATTTTTTCGTTCATATGGTAACGGTTTATTAGAAAATCTGGTGTTTCAAAATTATAGTACTACACATTTTAGTAAAAAATACAAAACTGAAAAGTAAATTTAGCCGAATAAATGATTTTTATATCATGCTCTAAGGTATTATGCTGAACTTGAAAAATTTTATCAAATATTATAAAGCCATATTTTATTGTTAATTTTACCAAAATCATTACCAAATGGTTCGGTAAAAATTATTGAGATTTAAGGTGTTCCCAGCAATATTTCGGTAGTTTTGACCTTACTTTTTTTCACCGTGAATAAAATGCATATAGTTTTAATGTAAGAAACTGGCATGAAATAATTGTTATTTAACTTTATAATAAAGATTTTTGTTTATCTTTATTAAAATTATCATGAAATTATTTTCATTAAATCATTTGAGTAAAAAATATTAATAAATTTAGCTATGGTTGAAACTGTATGTCGAACTCAGAAAGTGAAAAAAATTGCTATATTTGTTTTGGAACGGTCATTTTAAAGAATAGGATACATATTTTATGGAATATTATACTAAATATAATATTTTTATCATTCTAACTACAATCTTTTTTTAAAAATTCTGTTAACTTGTTTATGCATTTGAATGTGTTTTAAATTTGAAACACGTAAAGTAGCAAGCCTGTTTATCGAGTATCTATCGATAGAAAGGAAGAGGATAACCGTTTCTAATAAATTTCTCAAACAATTCATGTACAATGATCCTTTATAAATGAAAAAGATTAAGTTGCTGACTTCCCCTTACGAAAAAAACAATCGCAAGGAGCATTGCCCAGAAATGAGAAGAAAAAAAAACTTGTAAAACTATTCCATTTGGAGCTTGTATTCGAAGGAGTCCAATATATGTGACTACCGTAGGTTATCAATTCGCATAAAATATATGCATGGACAATTTCTTGTCTGAAAAATTATTGTAATTTTTTGTGATATGATGATTGTGAAATGATTGATAAGTGAAAAGATTTTATTACCAGTTTTTTTTGTCCATTGTGGAGTATATATCCCCGCGAAAGATTTGCTCATGACAATAATTCAATATGTTGAGTTTTCATAAGCCTTAAATCAAAAAAAAAAAATTACCACGCTTTTTACTTTGAATAATTAGTTATTTCGTATCATGTGAGATGATCACCATAAGAAATAGCTTTTGAAATCCTACGCATAAGTAAGGGTAACTCTAGAGAAATTGGCATGAGATTTACATTGCCGTACAACAAGTATCCGTATAACAACCGTACAGCAGTATAACAAGTAGTATAACAAGAATGGTAGGTCAGTGGTGAAAATTTCTGGAAGCAATTATTTTACGGAATGGTAGGTAGCACATCACCTTTTTGTTTTTATATTAAATTTTACTAAATTATAGAACTCTATACCCGATTTCTTAGGCTGATTAAGCGCCCAGAAATTGTAAACAGGTGCATATTTATATTCTTACCTGAGAGATATGTCTCCATCACAGAAATAGGAAAATATGTTGGATGTCACTCCGCCAGGACTGCAGGCAAGCACAAGCATGCCAGTTGCATAAAGAGGATCCAGACGCAACAGCAAGATGATGATGAATGCTGACAACGGCAATAGGCAAAACTGACTTAACATGCCAATCACTACACCTATAGGCCGACTTAGGTGATTCCATACCTGCAAAAAATATAAATCGTGATGTTCTTGAAAATGAAAGGGCAAATGATGAAATTTTCCATCAAACTTAAACAAAATATTATTGATTACAAGTAATCAATCAGTTTAATCGTAACTTATTAGGCGAAATGTAATTGATTACCTGCAAAATTTAATTAAAATTATGTCAGATTTAAATAAAATGTTATAGATTGCAAGTAATCAACTACTCAAATCGTAACTTAATAGGCAAAATGTTATTGATTACTTGTAAAATATCATCATTAGAAATATCTGTAGTCAAAGCCACAATTTTAATCAAGGATAGATCCAATAAAAATTACTTGAAATCGGGGATTATATAATCGTAATTTTATTGCTTGGAATCATGATTTCAATTAATTACTGCTATATTTCGCAATTAAAATTTTCAATTTTAGTCGTAAAATATGATTGTCTGTAATCACAAATGTAAATTATTATTACTTCTAACACTGATTACAAATAATTATTTACTTTTAACCAATTAAAATTTGCTCAACTTCGGTTTCTGCAAATATTAATCGATAAGATGCTGAAACGAAACTGGATTCCTTAGAACCTCCTTATTCTCCTTAGAACCTGAATTCCTTAGTAAGGAATCCAGTTTCAGTATTTCGTATTTCAATATGGTTTCAGTTATTTGACACAGAGAAAAATATCATTTAAAATTATCGTACTGTATGGTAATGACATTTCAGGTTAAAGAAAAAAATCATAATTCTGTTTTGTAAAACCAAAATATATGATATATAAACCATTTGTTGAGTAATTTTTCCTACGGTTACCAGAAATTCTGACTTTTAAAATTTTTGTTATGACCACACATTTTTGGTTACACAAAATTGAAAAGCAAACTAATCAAATAAATGATTTTCATGCCTTACTCTAAGGTATTGTGATAAAATTATCAAATTTTACCACTTTTTCTAAAACTATATTTCATTGTTAACGTTACTAAAATATTTACTAAAGTGATTCTGTAAGAGTTTCCGAGCTTTTCGGTGTTTCCATAGAAAGAGAAATCATCACATCATTACGCATTATAGCATGTGTTAATTTCAAAAAGAAGTATTTACACGCGTAGTAGAAATTTTATACTGGAGAGTAGCAACTGGAGATTTTGTACTGGATTAAACAGTTTCAAAGAAAATTATTTTATATCCTGAAGTATGCATATTCCTTTTAATATACTTTGAATTTTAAAATGTTGGTGTTAAAAATTTAAACAAAATAAATTATTTTAAGAAAAAGTTTCAGACGAAAAAAATTGCAAAGGAATACGCTTTTTATTTGCATGGAAAAAAAACGAATTCTAAAGTCTTAAAAGTGTAAAATGTAAAAAATCAAGTCAATTTTATGATATTGTGTTTGGACATAATATTAAGTTTTTGTCGAATCACCCATATGTGTCACTATTGGGAAAAATTGTCCCATCCAAAAAAAAAAGAGTTTTTAAAATTACTTTCAAAATATTGTTATGCTAAGTTGCAAAAATAAAGGTTTCACATTAGGTATAAGTTGCCTAATTATTTTATAAATCGAATTAATGTACATTTTTGACAAGAATGCAGTAACAATCTTTTTTTCCTTATCGAATTATCACAAAAATTTTTCTCGTCGAAAGCATAAAAAAATATAAAAATTATATTACCGAACATAATTAATAACTCAAACTAGAAATATTCTTTCAGAATCTTTCTATGTTCAAGTTTTTTCAAATATTAAATATGAAATTATATCAAATTTTTATTATATATTTACTATTTTTATAAATTGTGCAAAATCGGATATCGTAGATTTTCTTTTTATGAAAATGTCATTTAAAATTTCATTAATTGCCTTAGGTTTTTTCTATTGCATTTTTTCTATATGCATGAATGCAATTTTCGGCAAAAAACACTTTTCAATTTAACAATATTTAAAATATTTTTATTGTCTTTAATGTTTTTAAGAATACTATAAATAAATGAGTGTTTTAAATTTTTTGATTTTTTATAATTGTATTTAAATGAATATTTTTTTCATGGTGTTTGACAATACCACCAGCAAAGCCATTAATATTATCTGTATCATCTGTATATTAATATTATATTGGTATAATATATATCCTTTGGTATTTATTTCAGTACATATGTAGGGGGATGAAAAGATTTTGAATTTTTTGTTAATTAATATTAAAAATTTTGTAAATTTTTTGTTGAATTATTTGTATAAAAAAATAATGAATTTTTGGGTTCGATATATGCCTTGGAATTTTTCAAAAATTCCAATAAACTACAGAGATATTGAAAACAAATGCATAAAAGTGAAATTGCAAATTTTTAAAGAGAGTATTTTTTCCTGCTGTGCAATTCACGTTCTGGCAACATTAGCATTATCGCCCCAGAATTTTTTTTTTTCAATTTCTTTCCGAAATGCAAAAAAAAAAAAAAAAAAAAAAAATCAANTGAATGAAAAAAAAAAAAAAGAAAAGAAAAAGAAAAAAAAAATCTCTTCTCTCAACTTTTTTACGGAAACAATTGCAGTGCGAAGAAATAGTACTTTTCTTTCCTTGGAGCTTGATGCTCAGAGATTTCGATTCGAAATAGATCCAAATTTATAGCATAAAAGTATTATGCAATATTATTTATTTGTATATACAAGGTTAAAAATAACAGATTTAAGAACTTGAATCAACAATTGATGAATGACAATATGAACTTGTAAATAATTGCCACATAACTGACAAAACATTTAAAGCAATAGCTTAAAGTTAAGTCTTTATTAATCTTTTCTTTTGTGTTGCAAGTGTCAACAAACAATGTTTACTTGATTTAACGCTTCTATAAAACGTAACACAATAACCCTTGAGGTAAATATTACATTCATTGATAGCCGCTCATTGAAAAATGATGGAAATTTCCTAAGCTAGACATAAAATAATAGTATTTCAGTGTCCATCAGCGTTCCCATTCCTATTACCTACAAGGTCATGTCAAAACTTTCTTTTGGCGAGGAATTTCTCCTCCAAGGGCACCTAGTAGAGTAGCTTGGGGTACATTAACTAGGAAAACTATCAATTATATAACTTATAGGATGCGAAAATCAAGGTTGTTAGAGATTTCGAGATTCTTTTTTCATATGCAACAGGAATGTGAAATACATGAAATAAAAAAATGCCACAGAATTTATGATCTCATAATCGAAATTGAACGGTCAATGTAATATGATTTTTTTTCTTTCATTCTTGTACTTTTTAATACAATCGAAGCTTCTTTGTTCAAAAGAAAATAAGCTTCAGAAAGTGATGTCATTACATTGAAATCCACAAAAGAAAGGTCATAAATATTTACTCTCAATTAAAAAAAAATAATAAATTCAATCACTTAGGATATGAAATCTAGGAATCTGGGATAGAATGGTTGTCTCATGCATTCAAAGAGAATTCAGTATGATTCACACTAAAATTTTGGGTTTGCGACTGCTAATGTTCAACTTGTAATTTGTCGCCTTGTAATTTTGAACCTAATCCAGAAGAAAAGAGAACTCCTAGATCAAGTACTGGAAAAAATTTGCTTTCGTGGAGGACTTTTTGATGGAACTAATTTGCATTTGCGTTACATAGAGAGTAAAATCGAAAAAACCTCCCACGGTTAGCCTAACGGCAAAGGGATTCTTACCCATGATCCGTCTACCACTGAGAATTTTTTACGTCAGCATTGTGGTCGGTGCAAGCCGGGTGCAGAAATCGTATAGACCGATGCAAGTGAAACGGGTTCAAATCCCAGTGATGGCTGCTTAGCCATCACTGGGATTTGAACCTCATTGAAAGACAAAAGCTTTATCCCCTGAGCCACCACGGCTTTAACATGCTGTGTTATGAAAATAGAGGTTTACATAGTTTTATTGAAACTTCTTCTGAATCAAATTACTCATTGTCAATGGAAGCATTTTATTTTGAAAGCTACAAAGAGTTGGACACTTATTTTTAAGTGATTTTCATGTGAATAAAAAAAAATGAAATTAATTTCCTTCACTATATTGAAATGAACAATTCACTGCTCGGACGCTCTAACGGGAGCTCAAATAATATTGAATCTTTGGGATAGAAAATGGGACTTTATGTATCAGGCAATGAAAGAGCTGCTATTATGGGAGGTCTTATTAAAGAGAGTATGCGTTGTAATAAGGCTTTACTTATTTAGGATCAATTATTACTATTGATAACAGAATGTCTCCGGAAATAAAAAACAGCCTCTATCTGGCAAATAAGGCTGTCTATAGGCTGAGAAGATTTATTAAATCTAGCCTTCTTTCTAGAAAAACAAAGTTCTTAATTGATAAAACTCTTCTCAAGTCGGTCGTGACATATGCTTCTGAAGCTTGGACAATGACAAAACTGGAGGAAAATTGTATCACAATATTTTAGAGAAAAATTTTGCGGAGTATACCTGTAGCTGTAAATGAAAACAATAACCGGAGAAGGAGATTTAACTTAACACAGTACAAGATTTATAAACAACCTGAAATTATTAAATACATAAAAATGAATGGAATGAATTGGGTGGCAAACGTGATTCGAATAAGTGATGACAATACCATAAAAAAGATATTACTTTTTAGACCCACTGGAACAAGAAAGTGGGGAAGTTGTCATGGGCTAATTCGGTGGAATCTGATTTTCTTGCAATGAATAAAAAGAATTCTAGATCAAAGATAAATCGAAAATTAATATGGAGAAATCATCAGAGGAAGGCATTGGCCCACATTGAGCTGTCTGGCCAGCTAAGATGATGATGACGTAATAATAACGAGCGATTTTGAACCTAGCTTAGAGAGCAAACAATATCAAGTATGAGTATATATAGAGATCTATCATGCGAAAGGCGATAAGCAAATGGGAAATCTTATTTTAGCGTTGTGTTTATCAAACGGAAACATTACAAAAACTCACAAATCATTACCAGGTTTTGAACCTAGGGCACTTCTGAATCAAACTTTCTATCTTTCGGACCGGCCTAGATTTTTGCTTATTTTTTATTTATTTTTATTTTTTATACATAAAGTTAAATATTGCGAAGTAAACATGCCTTACAAATTACATTAAATTTCTTGTTAATTTATTGAAATATATTTATTTTATTTTATGGTTCAATAAACTTCAGAAGTAAAAGAAAACTTCAACACAAAAAATTCAACTTTCAAAATTTGACTTAAAAAGTTGTTACAGTTTTGAAATCCTTAGTAATTCAAATTCGTATAAGACTATACGAACTTTAACTACGAATTTTGATATACAAATTCAAACTTTAAAATATAACTTTAAATATAACATATTTTGACAAAGCAATAAAATACATTCTAAAAAAATCATTGCTTTTTAACTCATAAACATATGATAATCATTAAAATAACAATAATGATGGTAAAGATAGCATAAACTTTTAATTTCATATTTTATGTAGTTATGAGTATTCAATTTCTGAAAGGTATTTTTATTCAGTTAGTTTTTTTAGGTTTATTATTATCGTCATTATTTAATATTCATAGATAAAGCAGCAAGTATAGAAAGATGAAAATTTAGAAGGAGGAAAATAATGCAAAAACAATATTGACACAAAGCAATTAAGGTCTAAGAAGCTGTTGGAGGTTGAGTCACCCCATCTCTGCATCCAGCTCCTCGGCCAAGATTATGCTAAAAAGTACAGTCCAATCGGGCAGGGAAATGGCCCTTTGACCAAGCTTAAAAAGATGAATACGCTCTCCACTAAACGCTCCATGAACATGCAAGACCGTTACAGCCGGTCAATTCTTACTCGTTTGATATTATCATCACTTACGGATTTTTAAAAAAGATGATTGAAGTAATAAAACAATGATTGAATGAATGTCTTACCTCATTCCAAGTGATATGGCATCCCATGGCAAACATGACGGAAATGAGCAGCACACAAATGAGAATGTCATGGGCTAACTTAATAACAGGATCTGGCATGGACACTACAGGCAATGACACGTCCAGCAAGCTCCCATTGGCTAGGACGGTCAAGTTCTCTTCCATAGCATCAGATAATAAGGAAGCACTTGTCAAATTCATATTTTCTTCTCAGTGGTACAAGAGTTTAAATAAAATTAAAAAGCTATGAAGTTGAAGCGTTTAATCGAATATATTCGATTTATGATTTAAATATGAAAATGTGTGACGAATTTAATGTTTGTACATTCAAATTCTCAGGAACAAAATAAAGAAACTTTGGTATTTAAAAATTAACTCGCAAAGAGAGGAAAAGTTGCTACTCCGGTTTCCGGCCTTCAAAGTCAGAAGATTTTCTGCAGTTAATTTTTCTTTCCTCCAATCAATTAACAAATCAGATCTTTAATTAATTCGGTCAGAAATCGCAACTTCAATCAAAAACTCCTCTTCTTTTCTTGACGGATAGTTGTTGATCTAAGATTTATCTTCTTTGACTAAATAGAGACTTTGGCGTGAATAGTTTTTGGTTGAGAACTTCGTCCGATGGTGGAAAAGTTTTAGCTGAATGCTATTGATAAGCCAAAAGGGGTTTTAAGAAACCGGACAATGGGGTGATAGTCCTACGTTTAGCGTTTGGGCCTGTAGATAACCAACGTTGTGGGCAAGAAGCCTTGTAGTGGGCTTCACTGTGGCACATGAGCTATTTTTATTCTTCTTGAAGCTATCCGGCAACGAGAATTCCCCGGGAAAAGTCAGCTGGAAGAAGAAAAAAAACAGGCATATGTACTAAAATGCTAATGAAATATATAATTTTCTAAATAATGCCTTAAAAAAAGACCCAGTTGAGTTTTAAGAAAATGTCAAACACACAAAATCAAGAGATTTGTTTTTAATAGATTTTAAATGCAAAAAAAAAAATCATTTTAATATTGTTAAAATTTGATACATAAATTTAACTTTTATAAATTTTCAGAATTTAGATATTTTGATGAAATAATTAAGTACATTTGCTTAACCCCCTTCTGGAGCTTAACCACATATACCTGATCACGTGATTCCCCGTACACGAGCCACAATATCAGATACTAAACGGGACTTTCTGGCTTCAGTGGCGTAGGATCACACGGGCATGATCTCAACACGTAAATACGAAATACTAAAACTTACTAATACGAACTGTACATTTCGTATTACATCTCGTTAGATTACTTTTCGTATTTGTTCATTATTAGTTAGCATTACATTGCTAGTACATTATTATTTAGAATTACAATTCCTATAAACTCGAAGGGTTTAGCACAGTGCTTCCCTCCACCGGTCTAGAAGGGGTTAAACAGGGTACTGAAGCAAAATATTTTAAGTAAAACGTCATGTTTATTGAACATAGTAGAAATTACGTAATTTAGAAACAATTCAAAATGGTTTTTGATTTCAATAATAAAATATTAAAATATGCACACAAAAAATAGAATTGATAGAAAATTTTCTAAAATGTTTAATCCAAAATAGATTTTCAATGTAAGCGCAAGTTTCTTAATTGTAACTTATTGAAAAAATTTGCAAAAAATTATGACAATTTGGTGTTTAAAAGCTTCGCTTTGCTTAAAATGATAAGTCAAATTTTCACGTCAAGAGGATTTTTTTTTTAATTTTCTCAATAGAGGAAATTGAAAAAATAAAGAGCGTTTAAAAAATGTCGAGAAATTTGAAAAAAAGATGCATCTTTAAATATAAGAGAAGAGTACAAGTTTAAATTTATTCTGTTGTTGCGTACGGTTATAAAATTACCATAGGCATTAATTTTTATTTAAAATTGCAAAAAAAAAAAAATTTATGAAATTTAGTAAAAAAAATGAAATTTTATTCTCCACAAATACCAGATTAAGTTTATCATTAAAAAATCATATTTTATTAATTTTCTGATTCAAATATAGTTTTCTCATTTATTATTTAATTCAAATTCTACCTAAAATTTCCCAACTTGTAGACATTAAAAATAGTAATACTGGAAATAATTTAATGCGGGAACTTCTATTTTTAGTAATTCGTTTCAATTTAGAGAGTATATTTCGAATTTTTTAAAAATTTAATTCATATATGAATTCGTAAAAATGAAAATAATAAATAAATTACGAAATTACTATAAAATAAATTATAATTTAAAAAAAAATAAAAGACGCGTATTCGTGGGCCAAAGTTTGCCTTATAATTGGTATACCTACAGTATTATTTTGTAAATTAAAAAAGCATTAAAATTGGCTTTATAAATTGATTTGTAAATTTTCGTAATCAATTAAGTTTTTTTTAAAAATACTAATCGTTTTAAGAAAAAACAAAAAAATATATTTTCCACTTGGGAATTAGGGTTACGAATAAAGCAAAACAGCGTGAATAAATATAATAAATAAAGGTACAGAAAAAAGTAGAGTATTTTGTGTTTCTATCACGCTGTTTTGTTTTATTTATAAGTAGCAGAAAGTATACTCCATCTTTCATTCGGATTATGATTTCAAACAATTGAGATAAAAAGTGAAAGTCATTTCTCCCATTTGAAAACAAAGAAACTCCTGTAACAGACATGAAATCTTAAAAGATATCACTCTCGATGTACTCGGAAGTGCTCAACAACCAAAACAAAAATAAATAAATAAATAAAAAAAAAGCGAAGGTCGAGTTTGTAATCGATGAGTCCTTGAACAAGCGAATACCGATTGGCGAGTTGACCAATGTCGAACTATTTTCACGCACCTGGTCTATCTTACCTGTTAAGCATTTAAATCTCATTACGATTATGATACCGGCCGAATTTTAAGAGCTTGTTTCTGTGAGAAGCCAAGTGATAAAGCTATGCCTCATCAACCGGGGAAGAAAAAAAATGAAAGTTGTCTGGAGGCCTGCTTGCTCTCGTATGATACATTTCACAGCAATTATCGAAAAGGCGTAAGGGAAACGCAACATTAGTAAAGTCTAAATGTTTCCGAACTTATAATCTGGCCAGACAAGGTTGTAATTGAAATTAAAACCTTGAATGGAAATATACACTTTTAAAAAAAACGCCATTTCATTCACATAGCGGCATAGTACTATTTCCTAATATATTCACTAAGTTATACACATTATCATTTGTATGTTATATTTCATAATCATTGTGTCTATTCATACCTAGTATCTTTTTAGAATGGTTTCTTAATAATAAAAAGAAGCAAGAGACTTAAGGTTTTTTTCCGTTTCTCTATTATTAAGGTATAAAAAAATTGCTTTACGACCTTTAATAACTTTTTGTCTTTATTTTTTACGTTTAAAATAAATTCGTCAATATGGTATACGTAGCTTTCAAATATCAAATAACTTGGAAACTATCACAATAATTGTCTTTCTACTATACGTTTTAATGTGATTTACTATTTTAATTTACAAAAAAGAGCCTGGAATTCAAATTCTAATTTTGATAACAATTATTACAATGACCAATTTTCATAACCAAGTTAATAGATATTGAAAAACGAATTCTATATTTCAATCACTTCTCTTTCTCTTTATCTTTCTCATTATCTTTGTTTATTTAATTTAAGGTTGTCTACTAATAAAGATTTCCTCCTTAATATTTAGAAATTATTTATTTATTTATTGCACTGTTTATATCAGAACAAGTTTTAGTAGTTTTAATGTTTGTTTAAAGGTAAAAAATAAAATTTAAGAAACTAGAATCTTATTGTTCTAAACCACACTAATTTTATAATGTTTCTAAATAGAAATATATACTAAATCATGCTGTTTTTAATAAACCGTGTTGTAATTTCTAAACAATTTGAAGTAATTGTTCGTATTGTTTGATGCCAAATTTTTCTTCTTTTTAAAGAAAGAAATTTTTATAATTTGTTGGCCTAAAATTTAGAAAAAGAAACATTCAATCTCACACAAATATATCATAGTTTTTAAAAAATTGGAATTCTTTTGCTTTAATAAATATAAATCTTTTAAAATAAAACTATTTTGTCTAAAATTTACTTATCAGAAATAATAATAATTTATGCTTATTTCTTAATCGTACAGGCGCAAAACTAAATCATATTTTTCTTCTTGCGAAAGATTTTCCATACAAATAAACTATTTGACTTTAGCTCGTCCATTATCACAAAATAAAATGCATTATAACCAAAAAAGTATTGTTTGCCAGCAGTTTAAATCATTTTAAAACCTGAACCAAAAATACCAATATCAATACAATCGTCATTTTTATTTTCACGCTTAATTCTAATAGAGTATTTAGGAGGAATTTCTATCAAAATGGAAACATATTATAGAAGTAAAGGAGAAGTTAGTTTATTTTTAATAGGACAATTTCGCAAAAAAATTTATTTGCAAAAATTAGTCAGCAGTATCTTTTATAAACTGACATGATAGTTGATTAATATTACTTATTATATATGTTGGAATAATATAATTGTTAAGGATATTATTCCTTAATAAATGCTTAGCAAAAAATTTAGAAATCTAAAAAAAGTTTCGTTAACAAAAAAAATTAGAATTATTATAAGATTTTGTGAAAAAATCTTTCAATTAGCATCTTGAAAAAATATAAACATATTCTCTTTAATATAAACTTAAAAATATTCCAAATGTTTTTAAACGTGGAGAGTTTAAAAATGTTCTATGAAGTAAATAAGTGAAATTACAAATAAATAAATAAATAATAGAATACATAAATAAAAATTAAATAAGAAAATACAAATGAAATAAATATACAAAAATATAAATAAATAAACAAAAATAAAATAAATGAATTAATATTCTCAAAATTTAAAGTTATTTTGTTATTAGGGAGCAATTATTAGTTCAAATTGTTTATCTAATATTTATCAAAATAATTTTTCAACACAAGTTTTTTGAAAAATGTAAATAATCGTTGAAGTCAAATATTGTAAAAACTTACCTAATTTTTTAAGCTTTTGATAAATCCAAACAAATTCTTCAGTAAGAATTGAATTAATGAGGATTTCCCTTTTTATACCTATTGTCATAAACTTGACGACCTTTATCACCAGGTGGCGTGCCGTTTTTCTGGCGGTAATTCCAACATCATCCTTGCCGGACCAGTTGACATACGCAAGATCAAAAAACTTTCTTTTTTCTTCCCCTTCTATTTTCGGCCACCCCTTCTTAAAATTTTCGCAATTCGTCTTCGATGTTTAAAGATCCGTTCATTTTCTCTTTAATCTGGCGATACATTTCATTTCATTTCTTTTTCTTTTATTATCGTTTTTTAAAATAAAACAAGTTTGCTCAAAATATTTGTTTCTAACCAAGCTTATCGTTCACAATTACCAAAATCGCTCGCTTAATGATCAGGATTACAGGATTAATTGCAGGATTTCAAGATTACGGGGGGGAAAAGCTGCTATATTAGATTAATAAGTCAGCGAAAAAATAGATGGAAAAGTTGAACTTCTTTTATAAATTAAACTATTTTGACATCGGCAAAATTTGAAAAAAAAAGAGAAAAGTTATTGAATAATTAACTACTCATAGAACGATTGAGTTAGAATATTTGTTTTTAATTACGCTGGCAATTTTCGCACATATTTTGAATTATTCTGTTAGCAATTACTGCACATTCACATGTTTAGAATTAGTATTGCATATTTAAAAATTCAAATTTCTGCACAAAATTATAACAAAAATGTACTAAATAGACTAACTTTAATGTCCATTAAAGCGTCATGTCGGATATAGGAATTTTAAGATTTTTTATTTACACATTAATTTTAGACTACTTCTGATCCCCAAAAAAGAATGTAGTTTAAATCAGTATATCTTACATTGCAAAAAAAAAAGAAAAAAAGAGAGAGAGATTTATATGATACAGGCTCACAATGAATAGGTTGCAAAAATTTCTTTACTTAATTAATAATGATTTTGAGCAATTATAATTCTTACAATTACGCTATTATGCTCCCCTGAAAAAGTTTGATTTTTTTTAATAGCATGTTTTTTATAATTTGCATATATACAGATTTTGTATGTATGCAGATTTTGCTCTCTTGAGATATTTGTGGAGTTCTGACAACCATTCTATTCCTCATCTCTTACGTTTTTAAAAAATGTAAGTATAATCTATTTAATTATATATAT
>NC_092205.1:14048390-14062354 GCF_043381705.1 Parasteatoda tepidariorum
ATATATATATATACACACGTTACTGTGAATGACCGAAGTTGGTAGATGCCAACTTCCACCGGTTGACAATCACATTGTCGCTTTCGTAAATGTCCGAAATATATATTAGATCTAGTTAAGTGCCATTGCCCGATATACATTTGCCAGGTACTCCGAACACTGATGTTTCTTCTAATCTATCCTCAGCAGATATTAAAATATTGACGAATCAATTCTTATCAAATTGCATATAACAAATATTTCGGACATTCATCAATGTGACTATGTGATTGTTGACATTCACCGGTGAATGTCAACATTTTCTTGATTTCGGCTGTTCACTGTAGCATATAAATTGAGCTCCACTTGATACTTTAATTATTCATTCTGTGCTTATATATTTGAAATTATAAATTTATCCAAATTAATAATTATCCTTAATTGTGCTAATAGAGACTTAATTTTTTTCCCATGCATTAAGGGATGAAATATAACCATAATAATAAAATAAATAAAATCATTAACTATTCAAAGCTACCTAAACAATCATTTAAGACTAACAGAAGGAATTTAAGCAAATACTTATCATATAACTTATTATGTAATACTACTTGAAATATTACTAAATACTACCTAACAAAATGAATCTAAATAAATGCTTAATGCATAACTAATTATTTAATACTGATCGCTATAGTGCAACCAATTTAGATAAAGAAATAGATCAAGAGTATCGAGAGAAATTTGCCTTCGTGGAGGACTTTTCGATGGAACTAGCTCGCATTTGCGTTATATGGAGAGGAAAACCCCGAAGGCCTTAAACGGTTATCCGTGAAAAGTTAAATTATTTTATACTCTTTTGGTCAATTTTCAACATTCTATAAAACATTTAGGTTTTCTATTTTTAAATTGTCGCCGACAGAGTATTGAAAAAGTATAAACAAGCCTTACGTGCTTAATATCTTGTCTACTATTTTGAGAGTGATTTATGAGATGAAAATGTTTCTACAAGGATAAGAATTATATTTTTAGAATATCTAAAAATTTGTAAAATAATTAATAAGTAAAAAAAAAAATTCCTTTATTCTTCCGATATTTTTAAGCATGTCACTAAGAATTCAACATTCCATTTGGATTTTTGCTTTCCTGCATCACACTGAAACGTTGTTAGAAAATGATTTCCCGCCCAAATCTTACGTTCTTGTTATTTAGTCCTTCGTTCTATGAAGGATACTACTTTTCGGCTTTTTTAAATTGAAAGGCTAGGGAAAATATACGACACATATTTGCCTAATAACATTCTTATACGAAACGGTTTCTTAGTATTGTCTGCATTTTACAATTTATCGGAATTTCCATTACTGAATAATGTTTATTTTTCCAAAATATAACTTCCAAAATGTAATAAATGATATTTTGGAAATATCGTTTGCAATAATTTTTATTTTTCCAAAGGATATATAGTAAATATTTTGTTAAAAATAAAGTCAAATAGTTTCAAAAACGCATGCAATTTCAGCCTACGTGTACAAAACAGAGCAGCAAAATGCGTTTGCAGCTGGTCATGACCTTTATAAGGTACCTTGTATAACTCTCTTTATATCGAAGTAATTCTTTAATCTAAATCTATTGTATTATGAAAAAATCGATTAAAAAATTAAAAAAGAATGCAAATTAGCATTTTGCTCACATTTTTTTTAATCTTCCGCGTTTCATAATGCAAGACCTTATAAGTCCTTTTTAGGCGCACTTAAACAGTTAAAGACTAAAAACTATATTTGAAAAGTTAGATTGAGCCAGACTTTAAACGTAAAATAAAGAAAGAAAGAAGGAAATAGAGCTATTTTTCATTCTTAAAATTTCCTGAACAATTATTATTTAAGAATTATGCTTATAAATAGTTAGATGCATCGTTGATTATACTATGACAGTCGTATACTCTGCACTATATATTTCTATTTACTGTAAATAATGTTTTTTTATGTAACTTAAGTGTGAACTATTACATCTAAAAAAAATATCAGTTCTAATAAAGCAATCTGTTTGTGTTAAAGCAAGTGCAGAGGAAAATCTAAAATTTTATTTTTAAATTTATCCCCTGTCAAACTTTTGTTTTATTCTTAGTGAAATATTTTGTTTTGAGTCAAATATTTTATATAAAATTTGAAATAAACTTAAAGTTTTAGTGTACTGGTCATCGATTGGCTGTCCTATTTGGACCTCTTCTTCCCTCTTTATGTAGGCTAGCGACAAATAAGATTTTGCTAAATCAAGAAATCATTAGAAGTGCAGTGAAAATAAGAAATACAAGAAGACTTTTTGCATCTTTGATAAAATTTGTTTAATTACCGTCATTGTGCAGCGGGGGCTACTTTGTGCAAATTCGAATTTGGCACTTTTCAAGTGCTGCTATTCAGTATTATGTTTTTTTCACGTTAAAAATGTGTGGAATTTGAAGATAGAAGTCTCTTCTATTACTACAAACATTTTTTCGAATTTTAAAACGATCTCAGAGTGTGTTTCGTTCATCCAATGTCAACAATTTTCCGAGGACGTCGGATGTCGAAAAGTGTGCGTGGAAACTTTAGCTGTGAAATGCAAAGACGTTGATAAAACAATTGTAAGTGCAAAATTTTTTATTTATACGTTAATAAACAATTATATCATGTTAGCGTTAAAAAAAATTTTAAATTAATAACAAATAAACGGAAAATGAAAAGAAATGCACTGTGGGGCTACTTTATGCAAGGTTTCATTCGTTTCTTTTTTCGACAGAAAAATTGTCAGACGTTATAAAAAAAATTACCTCGAACGAGAAATTACCTTGATTACACTTTAGAAAAGCTGCAACAGTGTTTGCAAGCAGTTGCTGGTGGTATATCGATTGTAGAAGCTTCTCGGAAGTACAAAATCCACAGAAATACTATCTCTAATAAAATTCACAAGAAATACCTGAAACGTGCTGGTAAACTTTTATCTTTCTTCTAATGAATTAATCAAACGATTTAACACATAAAAATATATTTAATAGGACATCAGGTGATTTTTGTCGTGTTCATTCAAGCATGTTATGTTCAAATTTATCTATATTATAAATGTAAATAAATATGTAATAATTATTATTTTTGAAATATCATCCATTTCAATGTTAAAAAAAGTATATGGTTTCCTTTTGCTTAAACTCAAATGTTTTGAAATAAACATTCTTTTTAAGAAAAATTCTTCAAGAAAAATGGTTTTTTAACGCTGAAAATTATTTTCAAACTAATATCTTTACATATCTTGATGTTTTTGTCTTCAAAAATGTCAACAATTAACTTTTTTAACAATTTTATATCAATATTTTACTAAAAACATGATTATTAAACTGAATTCCTATCGCTGCACAAAGTAGCCCCATTTGGGGGCTACTTTGTGCAAGGAATGTTTTGAATTATTATTCGTAAATATTACATACAAATAATGCCAATATTGATCAAATTCACTCGTCTGAGTTTAGTTATGAATATAATATCGATAAATTTTACTGAAGTTTGAATTAACATAGTTTTTTTACATGTCAAAGTTCAAAAACTGCGAAATCCTGCACAAAGTAGCCCCGAATGACGGTACTGTGTTTGTTTAATTACCGTTATTTGCATCAAAGATATGGCAAAGCAAACAAAATGCACATTCTATATGAAGTTGGAGAAAATTAACCGAAAACACAATAATTATTCAGCACAGAGGCCCAATAAATGCTTAAAAAGCTTACGTTCAGTTGAGTTGTTTAGAAGTTGAGTATATCAGAATTTTCGAACCTGCCTTAGATTTTAAAAACGTTAAATTTCCAACTTTTTTTTAAAAATTTTCTATATTTTTCCGAATTCTAATCCAGTTTTGTAGGGCAAAATATTGAATCATTTGATACTTTGCTGAAAAGGATCTTAAAGCTACTAAAGTGAAAGAGAAATTAAAGTCTTACCAATCAAAAAGCAAAATATCATCAATGTTTCTAAGACAATTTTTATCTATTTAGAATGATATGTTTTGTGGAACTTTAGGAACCAAATAAACACAAACACAATAGAAATAATTACTTTTAATATAAGTAGATCCATAAATCAAGGTCAATCGGAAACGAATAGAACTCTTCCGCGACCAGAAAAGAGATAATTTTCTTCGGAAATGCAACCACAGTACGCTATTGCCCTCTTCAAGGGAAACTTGCTCAAAAGTTAAAGCGTTTTTCGATGTATCGAGAATACATAATGAATCAACAAAAGGAAGCGATAGAGTTGAATGGGTTTTTTTACAGTTGAACAGGTGTTGCCATTGCTTTCTTATGTTTTTATCGGGTTTATTTAATTATAGAGCATTTGCCTTAATTTCGAACAAAATCTGTAATAGAACCAAAGACACTTTCTCGCACTATCACTCCTAACGCAGTAGAAGATATTACTCAGGGAAGATAATTTTTAAGAATGGCAACAATTAAATCGATATTACCACTTAAAGGACATTTTTGTAAGGTTGTATAAACAAATAATTGTAATATTAATATTTCACTTTACTGATTGAAAAACCAGAAAAATAAAAAAATTTTATTTGTATGAAAATATTAAGAATCATTTAAATAATATTTTTGCTGAATTGTATTCGGAAATCTTGATTCGTTTTATTTTATTTTATTTTATTTTATTTTATTTTATTTTATTTTATTTTATTTCATTTTATTTTATTTTATTTTATTTTATAAGCGTCATTGAGCTGTCGAGCCATTTTTGAGTTCACGACTAACAATGCTCAACTCCATAACCTTATAATTTCGAACCCAATTCAGAAGACAAGGAAACTCTTGGATCAAGTATAAGGAAAAATTTGTCTTCGTGGAGGACTTTTTTTGATGGAACTAATCCGTATTTGCGTTACATGGAGAGGAAAACCTCACACGGTTTGTGAATGGCGAGAGGATTCTAACCAATAACACGTCTACCATTGAGAATATTTTGCGTGGACACTGTGGTCGGTGCGAGCCGAGTGCAGAATTTGTAATAACTAGAAATCGCGGGATTTGAACCCGGGTCACCTCTATGGAAAGCGAGCGCTCTATCATCTGAGTCACCACTGATAAACCTTGATTTATCTTATTTTATTTTATAAGCATCATTGAGTTGTCGAGCCATTTTTGAGTTCACGACTACCTATGTTTAACTCTGCAGCCTTATAATTTCGTACCCAATCCAGAAGACAAAGAAACTCTTGGATCAAGTATTGGGAGAAATCTGTCTCCATTGAGGTCTTTTTTATGGAACTAACCCGTAAGTACGTTACATGGAGAGGAAAACCACGGAAACCTCCTACAGTGAGTCTGACGACAATGGGACTCTAACCCATGATCCGCTTACCACTGAGAATATTTTACGTCAACACTGTGATCGGTGCGAGTTCGTATCGACCAGCCATCGCTGGGATTCGAACCCGTTGCACCTCATTGGAAGGCGAACGCTCTATCCCCTAAGCCACCACGGCACACTAAAATGTTTTCATACAAGTCTTGGCGAAACAAATAAAATAGCTCGGTTTTATTCTTAACATTCGTAACAATTATCTAATTCATTTAAGCACATACTACAGTAGTACTGTTGTACAAATACTTGAAATTCCTGCAAGCGTATCGTTCTCTTTCTCCTGATCCTGGTACTGCGCAATCATCATATTTCCATCTTAATGACTAAGGAAAAAATAAAGCAAGTATTAGCATTTAATTCTTTCTAGATTTCGCTTAATTCAAATTTCTCATAACTTTTGCTTTTCTTTCATCAAATGACTGTATCAATAACGCAGTGTAAATTCTTAGCCTGTTTGATAACTTTTTCTTTTCTTTCATCAAATGACTGTATCAATAACGCAGTGTAAATTCTTAGCCTGTATGATTGCCTGTTTGATAACTTTTGCTTTTCTTTAATCAAATGACTGTATCAATGACGCTGTGTCAATTCTTAGCCTGTATGATTACAGAAGAGAGATATGAAATGTTGAGATGAATTTATCTATATATGGATCTTTGCTTACATGAAAACATAAGAAAACTCTACTTACATGATACGTGTTTTACATCATTTTGTTTCGAAACTGTGTATAGATAAAGCCTTTGCGCTAATTTTCTTCAAAATTTTATAAATTTACAAGTTGTAAAAGATAGGAAACAAAACATATTAGAATAAAAAAATTACAAACAACTGGGACTGTGGAAACTCTGGTTTTCAAAATTATAATTCTTATTTCTGCACATTTAACAAAAAATACTTAAGCAAAATAAATATTAAAAAAAGAAAATTTAATCAGATAAATGGTTTCTATACCATGCTCTAAGGAAGGTATCATGATAAAATTATCAAATTTTACTATATTTATTAAATTTTAATGCAAATTATAAAACCGTATTTTATTGTGGATGTTATCAAACTCATTACGAAAGAGCTTCAGTGAAAATTATTGCTCTTTCAAGTGTTACCATAGAGTCAGAAACACTGTAAATTTTAACATATTCTGGTAGTTTGGGCCATACTTTTTCTTCATTGTAATTTTCTATGATTTCATTGAAATTTTAATTTCGAAATGTCGGAAACGGAGTCGAATATTTCAACTACCAACTCCCCAGGGAGCAATAATCATTTCTAACAAAAATTAATAATTTATTTTACAGTAGTTGTTATTATCGTTGCATAAAAAGTGAAAGGAAATGCAAAAACAAAAAATTGTAACTCACTCTCATTTTAAATTAAAAATAATCATTTATTTCCTCATTCCTTACTGTTATGAGTATAAATTAGAAAAAAATAAAAAGAGCTTTGCATTATTCTCATTTTTAAACAAAATCAATAACTTACTTCTGCACTAATTTTCGATTCACTTTATTTATAATTTAAAATTTGAAAAATAATTGAATATATATATATACATGCAAGTTCAATGTATTAAAATAACGTAAATAATCACTAAAACTAAAAATAAAATTGATACGTTTTAAATAAAATGTACAATCTAACGATTATTTTTTATTGACTTTTAGGGGTCATGTTTCTCTTGGGTACTTTTTTTTCTCGGAGGCGTTATTTTTAGAAATGCACAGTTGGATATTTTTTTCTACAAATAAAAAATCCCATTTTTATTCATTCAAAAGCTCATATTATATTAATAACTTTTATAAGAGTCATTAACTCTTAAAACACGTGAATAAATATAAGCTGATTCAAATTAGCAGAATAGTAAATTCAGATTTCGAAAGAGAAAATCCCTCTAAACATGCGTGTAAACTCTTAAGTATCGATGACAAAAATTGAATTATAAAAGGACAAACAAAACGCAAGAATGCTTCACACTTTTCTTCACATGGGAATAACGCAAACAGTAAAGACTGCGTCCATAAAACCAAGAAGTGTTAAAAAATATATTGCTTCATCTCCTCTAAAAACGGCAGAGATTTGAACTTCATCCCCAACTGAACTTGACCCAGTGTCGCTGGCTGATTTCGGTGTCTCTTGACACCGATTTTCTGCATTTTGTTTCCAATCAATCAAAGCTTGTGTTTCTTAATTCGAAGTAATTCACACCTTTTACTCCCTCATCGAACATAATTTCGAAAGGTAATACACAAATTGATACGTGTTGTTGTCCTGGTAATTATTTTGACAGAACGAAAATTATATATATTATTTGAAGTTTCCCAGAAAACGATGCATTGTGTTTCGAATTCATTAAGACATCCTTATAACTGTCTAAATTTTTATCGGCAAAAAAACTAGTATTTCTTGACAAAAGAAACCGATATTGTAAAGAATAAATTTTTTAAAGTCATTAAAATCAATTCACCGTTTGTTTTTAAGTTTCTTTACTTTAAGGTTATTTATCGAAGGCTTCGTTGTCATGTGAAATTATGCTTTTCTGCGAATAATATGCTATTTTCATTACTACTGTGAGTTGGTAATACTTACGCATAAATGAGGGGACAAATTTAACTTCTTTAATCCTAGCTCTGCCTATGCTTTATGCTGAAAATGACGTAAAACAAGCCACAGTTTTATGGAAATGAAAATAGTTTGTAGTCTTTTTTATGTATAGTTAAAAACTTACTAAACGCTACATTAACTGGGCTCATGAAAATTTACAAAAGCTGAGAATAAGGCAGTGATTTTGATAATTTTCCCTTAGGTGAAAAAATGTCGCCTAATTCACGATTTTTATAATAGTTTAATAAATTTAGAATATTTATGTAATTTGTCAGTTCTAAAGAACAGATAATTTTTTACGGCTCAATAATTTAAAAATCATTGCATAGCTTCAAGAGTGAATCACTTTAACTATGGCTTTTTTATTTTCCTTGGCGACAGAGCTTCTAAGAGCAGTGTTAAGCTAAAATATGCATTTCCCTAAAACTGCAATTAATTAATTAAATTCATTAAAATGGCAAAATTTGATTAAGGTTTGCCCTAGCAACACATTGAAATATATCTTTAAAGTTATATCTTAGTTTTTGTATTTTTTTTAATTAAAAATGTGTATAAATTTTGTTTTTATGAGGTTTAAAAAATTTTATAGTTTGACCTTGTAATGAAATCCGTTTCTTTACGCACTTTTTTTGTAATACATTCATACTAAATATAGCTAAAATGGAATAAATTAAGATATACTTGTCCGTGCTGAAACTTTTAACTTGTTTCATGAACTTTGAGACTGATGATAACTTAGAGTAACGGTTTTAATAATATGCAATACTCATAATTTAGTCTGTTTTGAATTCCAAAAATATCTACCCAGTGCTTAAAAATAGACGCGAAAAAAATTTGTGACGAAAACAACTAGATAACTGCATTAAAATCATGTAAAATTATTACCAAGAATGTTTTTAATTCAGTGCATGCACAGACAATGTCTAGGGAAAAAAATTTCCCAATAATTCTTGCTGTTTAAAAGTTCAATTTATATTCAATGAAAGCTTATAATGCACTGACGATAATGCTATGTAACGTTAGAAATAGTAGCTTTTTAATTTACTAGGAGGCGCCAGTTACCTCCGCTTGCCCGCTCCCATGATTTCTAAGTTAATCTTGACAAAATTAAAGATTTACTGGATATATTAAAAAAATAAACAATTGCCCTTGAAAAAAAATTAAACATGGGAATATATAATATATATTCCTAATTACTAATTCTATTATTATAACAGCTTAGAATAATAAAATTACTAATAATAAAATTAATATTGTAATTTTATATCATATAACAGGTCGAATCAGAAACGGTTTTATCCTTTTTGAGTCATTTTTATGTATAAAAATGGCGATAAATGTTAAGACTCTTATCTGACAACATCTAATCTCTATTTTTATTATTTTTATTTATTGTTACTTTTGACACTGACTTCAGCGCGAGTTCATAAAATGAAAAGTTCAAGTGAAAGAAATAAAATATTTCTATAACAATCGATAAATAATCATTATTTAAAGCAAAGAAATAGCGAAAGAAGTATTTAAAATTGCAATAAATTTCAAATAAATTCTAATTTCTAAAAAAAAACGCTTTCAATTCACAAATAAAAATATCGTTTTCGGCACGTTATAATTNTTGTAATTTTATATCACATAACAGGTCGAATCAGAAACGGTTTTATCCTTTTTGAGTCATTTTTATGTATAAAAATGTCGATAAATGTTAAGACTCTTATCTGACAACATCTAATCTCTATTTTTATTATTTTTATTTATTGTTACTTTTGACACTGACTTCAGCGCGAGTTCATAAAATGAAAAGTTCAAGTGAAAGAAATAAAATATTTCTATAACAATCGATAAATAATCATTATTTAAAGCAAAGAAATAGCGAAAGAAGTATTTAAAATTGCAATGAATTTCAAATAAATTCTAATTTCTAAAAAAAAAAACGCTTTCAATTCATAAATAAAAATATCGTTTTCAGCACGTTATAATTTAACTAGTTGCATTTCAGTAGGCTACAGATCCACCAAACATGCTACTATTTTTTATAAAAGTTTAAAATTTTATAATTCTCGAACGAATAATCGAATCTTAATTCTTTTTTTATTGCATCAAATTCTTTGTACAATTTTCTACACACCTGAGTAATTTCAAGTTTCTAAATCATATAGATTTCATGCGGCAACGCAAAATGTAACATAAAGAAAAAATATTCGCGAAAAGAAGAGTTAAAAAACGATTTAACTTTAGAACAAGTTGGGAGTTTTTTAAAAAAGTTCATATACGAATGTGGCCCTTTTAAATGTGGCCCTGAGTTGAAATACGGTATCGTATTTCAACTCAGACCATTTGAAGCAGCCGCATGATATTTTTTCATCAGGTTTAACGGTTAATAATTCTGGAACTAATTATCAAATGTTAGTCTGTTTTTTAATTCATTGTACTCCTTGTACCTCTTTCTTCAATTAAATTTCAAAAAAGTCTGATAGTTAAAATTTGATTTCTTAGGAACTAATCGGCAGATTTTTGCTCAAATTTTTTATTATACCATGTAAAATTATGTTCTTTAAAATGATGCAAAAAATTTTATAGCTTATAATTTTAAAAAAAATTTCGACCATTAATAAATAAAATAAAATAAATAATAAATTGTTATTAAAAATTATTTTGTGCGAGGAATTACCTTTGAAAAAGCAAATTTTATAATTATGTACAAAATTTTTGAATTAGCTTAAGACGTTTCTGAAATATAGCGAAATACTCAAAAAGTAAAATTAACATTAAGGTGTCCAAATTTTGAAGCGCCCTCTTAATCACCGGCAGTATAATTAGAGGGTTAAACCTCACCCTGTCATTTTGACGAGAGCGAGAAGGACGTTTGATTCGGTATTATTAATTTAAAATAACACACAAGTTTTAGAGTTTTTCAACACCATATTTGGATAGGTATTACACCGCAGATTTACAGTGTATGTGTTTTTTTTTTTGTTTGTTTTTTTGAGCATGAAAATGGTAATCTGTGAACTTAATTTATATGAAATAAGCTTAAAGTTTACTACGAAAATTTAATTAATGCATGTTAATTAAATAGTAGGAGGAAAAGTAGTAGGAAAATATTAGTCGAAAAATCAATTGAAAACATCAATATTTCAGTACTTTAGATAGAATTTGCACTTTCGTTTTTAGATTTTTCAAATTTTGTGAAAATGACGTGCATTTATCTTTAATAGACTAGAGTAAATGTACCAAACGTTTTCTTCCTAATCTTAAATTTTTTACTGTGTAAAACATTTAAACCTGTGCCAGCATTAATTTTTTTGGATACAAAACAAAATCAAGAGAGTATGAAACAAATTCATCAGAATGAAACAGCAAATGTAATGAATTTAAAAGAAATTTAAAATGAAAAAATATTGAAATAAATAGTATAAGAATATTCAATCTGTGGATTTTACTTGTCTTTATTTTAATCAAAATGTGTAATGTCGGACTTTTTGTTACCCCCAATCTGCAAGCCTGACACCACTTTTGCATGACTACAAATTCCATGTTTTTAATTGAATATTATTTATGTATTTAGCAACTACACTGTAAAAAATTACGGATTAAATTATGGTGAAAAGTACCAGCACTCAGAGTACCAGTATTTTTGCCGTAAAATCCATCGTTACCGTAAAATTTTAAGGAAGAAAAACCTGATGTATATTAATTTTTACAATAATAATTACAGTGAAATCACTGTAATTAAATAAATAATACTGTAAAAGTTATTAGAGTAAAAATGAATGTTACGTGCGCTGCATTCAGGGTACCAGTACTTTTTTTTACCGTAAATTGATTCGGAATATTTTACAGTGGTTCTAAACACAACCATTTATACGTTAAGATTGAATTATATTATCAAGAACAAAAAATCAAAACATATGTGACGCAAAAATTTAAAAGCTTTACTAAATTTGTAAAAAATTCTATGAAGAGTATATTTACAACTAATAAAAATCCATCCAAAACACACATAAACAACCTCAAATAACCCACACAATTCTCAGACCAGTTAAGTTTTGTTTCCGAATTCTATTTCATAAATTCTACAGAACTTCGCTATTCAAATGTAGTTGGCCATACAAGACAATATTTGCATGAATATCATATTTAAGTTCGAAATTATTTGTTTATAATTTAAAAAAAATTAAGAAAAAGAAAATGTTCAATTAGTAAGATGGTATAGTAATGTAAATATATATCGCTGCTTCAAAACTAAAACGACACATCTGCAGGCATTACATGTTTGCAGATGTGTCGTTTTAGTTTTGAACCAGCGATATGATAGAGTAATGTAAACAGTAATGTAAAACATTCTCAAATGAAAACTATGCCCTATACTTTACTTAAACAAAACGCTTCTTATTTCGTATTTATTTAAGATTTCTAAATGTAAAAGTCGTAATTAAGGAGAAGCTAAATTATTTTCCGTATTTGTGTTGCAAACAAGCTTCAGTTTTTGTAAATATGACTGCAAGGAGAAAAAAAAATCTCGATTTAAAAAACACGTTTTATAAGTCATTAATTGAGTACTTGCACTCTAAGAAGAAGAAGACAACCGATATCCACCCATGTGACCTATGACGTCATCACCAGTTAATATTCAACAGCAATATGGAATATTAAAGTTGAGCTAAGTTTCTCTACGTAACTTAAATGTTAATTAACTTTAAGTAAGTCAAATACAGAGCCGTATAGCACATCGAATTCGTTGAAATATAATTCTTTCTAGTCTACTTCCTTTATTTAACTTATATTTGTTATTTGTTTATGAATTTTATTGTAACCGTGATGTATTTCTGTTTTTTTTGTACCTGACAACTTCAATGCATAAGTTTGTTTATATTCTACATGGCTTTATGCCTATTTTTTTTAATACATAGTGCTAGAATTGAAATCTTTGTGAAAGAATAGAGGCTGAGATACTTGAGAGAATTAATACTTGATAGGCTTGGCTTACTCGAAATAGAATGAAAGAACTGTTGCTAACGTGAACAAATGATTCAACAACCAATCAGGATCGAGATACCCACACTATGTCACTTGCATTAGATAGATCCATTATATTAGAAAGATACAGGTTTCGCGTAGCCCGCTATTAAACACACCATATGTTGGAGAATTTTATTTTACAAATAAAATGAAATTTTAAAAAAAACATTTCAATTTTATGTTCTGATTAATTTGTTATTTTCAGTTTTGTACTTCTTTTAGCACGGATTGTAGTGCACCTAATGATCTATTTTAAAACATGGTTTGTAATAATAATTTGACCACTTGGGGCAAATTTTGTAAGTTCTAAAGTTTTAAATAAACTTCACGTGTGGTGGCCAAGTCAAACTGTTCATCTGGGAGCATCCCGAATCTGGACTAATCTCAGGAAATTTATAGCGATGGCGAGTTGAAATTTTCGAAAGCTCTTTGGGTAGAGGTTAGAAGAATTAAATTGGCCTTAAAAAGAGGTATACTTATTGTGTAGATTTTTTTCCATAAAAAAATCAAACGATCATTTTTTTAAAATTTGTTTATTTGGATTTTAGGGAGCTTGTGGGATTTTTCAAGAATCATTTATAATTTTTGTTTGTAGGAATATACTTTAACTCTTGAATTCAATCTCCGTAACTAATATTTCGGAAATTTTATAGATGTTTGGCAAAATTTCTGCACAGATTATTTATTTTTTTATTATATTTGATTAATACATAAAATTAGTTTTACAATTTACATTCGTACAAAAAGGAATTAAGCTTAAAAAGCGATAAAAATTACATAATTTTGTATGTGAAATCAGTGATAACATAAAAAATGCTAAAAGCTTTCCATTCAAAATAAAATTTTGAAAAAATGCCCGGCCTAATTGCGAAATTAGATGTGGCGGTTTTACATGGATAATAAGTATACATTTAATTCAATTAAAAATGGCATATCACATCAATAACTGGTATTTTAATAATATTAAGATATACT
>NC_092205.1:14063459-14106966 GCF_043381705.1 Parasteatoda tepidariorum
ATTTTAGAATACAGACTGTGTGACTTTCTTCAAATAAATTTTAATATTCTTTAAATATATTCTATAATTTTCAATAAAGAATATTATTATTAGAATTCAATAAAAAATAATTTATTGAATTCTAATAATAATTATTGAAGATGTATGTAAGAAAATTTTTTAAACATATTTTAAACATAACGAAATGGAGAATTACACAGATTTCAAAAATAATCATCCGAAAATAAAAATTAAAAAAATTCTAGAATACAGACTGTGTGACTTTCTTCAAATAAATTTTAATATTCTTTAAATATATTCTATAATTTTCAATAAAGAATATTATTATTAGAATTCAATAAAAAATAATTTATTGAATTCTAATAATAATTATTGAAGATGTATGTAAGAAAATTTTTTAAACATATTTTAAACATAACGAAATGGAGAATTACACAGATTTCAAAAATAATCATCCGAAAATAAAAATTTAAAAAATTCTAGAATACAGACTGTGTGACTTTCTTCAAATAAATTTTAATATTCTTTAAATATATTCTATAATTTTCAATAAAGAATATTATTATTAGAATTCAATAAAAAATAATTTATTGAATTCTAATAATAATTATTGAAGATGTATGTAAGAAAATTTTTTAAACATATTTTAAACATAACGAAATGGAGAATTACACAGATTTCAAAAATAATCACCCGAAAAAAAAAATTAAAAAAATTCTAGAATACAGACTGCGTGACTTTCTTCAAATAAATTTTAATATTTTTTTAAATATATTCTATAATTTTCTGTATAGAATATTATTATTAGAATTCAATGAAAATTTTACTAATCGAGAGTTTTATAATTCAGATAAGGAATGGTTCTTATCGCAGTTTATTAATTTTTTAATTTTTAAAAATTTTACTATAAATAATGATTTATATCTGGCATCATGTATCCTCTCTCTTACTTTTTTACTGTTGCTTCTTTTGATTGATTTGTTACGGTCAATGTGGGTTGTCCGCTATTATTAATACCAACCGGTCAATATGAATAATTACCAATGAAGTTTGGTCAATGTCGTTTAGCGTTTTTATTGAGGATATTTCCGTATCGTGATCTGCCACGCCAACTAGAATCGCCAAGGGGCCAAATTGATTTGAAACTGGAGAAAAAAATTTGGAAAACAACAACAACAAAAGACGCGTAGATGTTTGCCCGGGAGTGGCTACGAGTTATACCCTTCGAGTTGGTCCTTTTTTGTGACGTTTTTTTTTTAGTTTCTCTCGGGCCGCAGCCAGGAAGTTTCAAAAACTGGGCAATTATTTTGCCACAGATCACGACGGAAATCTCTCCTTCTTATTTCTCATTTTGACCAAAAGAAGCGGTTATTATTAATTTTGACCGGTTAGTATTAATAATAACCGGATTTATCACTTTAACCACTACACATATACAAACAGGCACACCCATGTCCCAATGTTATGCAAATCGTTTTATCCCATTGTCCAAACTTCATTAGCTATTATTAATAATAACCGGTGGCCGGGATAGCCTGGTCGGTAGGGCGCTGGGCCCATGTCCGAGAGTTCGAGGCCCGCCAGCCGAAGACTTCCCGTGTAGTAAATGGTGACTGATGCACGTTAAATCTATCGAGTCGCAAAGTCCTCCATGTTCCCGTAACAAATCAATACTTCTGGGGGTACTGGATTGGAGATAGATCGTTCTCTGATTCAGGTCAAAATTACGATCTGTGAGTGAATGAATGGATGCATGAATGGGTCCGCCCTATAAACGGGTGTGACGTATGGTGTGACAGAAGTCTAATTCTTGGTCATAGATGGCGCCACTGGAAAAGAAGAAAATCGCATCCATCTGCCTAAACAGGCATAGGAAAGCAAACAATAATAACCGGTTAAAGCAAATAATTTTGCGATATTTTTCACTTTGACCAAAAGAAGCGGTTATTATTAATATTGACCGGTTAGTATTAATAGTAACCGGATTTATTACTTTAAACGTACTCGAGAGCGAGCTTTTAAAATTGAGAAGTAGAGATCTCGCGGCGGAAAAATAAATTTTCTACAACAGTAGTCAATAAAATATAAACAAAAGCAACTGATAAGAGAATCACGAAAAAAACTTTTAAATTAGCAATAATTTTCGAAAAAATTGAAATTTCAAAACAAAACTTGCATTAAGTTCACAAATAAAAATGGCTCTTTCGACCAAACAGATTTTTTCCCCTATAAATTTACCAGTTAATAGTTCGCGAGCTAATTATTGAATCTTAATTTATTTTATTTTATTTATTTCGTCGTACTTATCGTAATTTTGAAACCTTTGTGATTTCAGTTTTCTAATGTAACGTATCAGAATGTAACGTAAAGCAAAAAAAGTGCTATAAAATTCGCAGAGAAAATGCTTAAAACTGCAATAACTTTCGAACAAATTGGAATTTCGAAAAAAAAAAGATCTGTGTCATCTGTCAAAAGTACATAGTCAGGATAATTTAATATCAATTTTATAATTATAAGTAATAATTTATTTGTTGTTTACACTCAGTTTGTTACTTTTTAGAACGATTTTAAATTATTTTCTTCAGTGCAGCTAGAAAAATATCAACAAAAAGTTTCCTAAAATTATCGACGCTTTTCTTAACGCAATCTCTTAAACTATGAGGTCTTAAATGATCTGCGTTAATAATAATCTGTATTAAAGTAAATTCGGTACATCATCATAAAATAAAGATAATAACGATGCATCGCAATATTTTCCACTTTCTCTAAATTATATTATTTTTACATAGTAGATTTACACAAATTGAGATTTTTTTTCCCAAATTGTCTAAATTAATGATGATTACAATTTTTTAAGAAAAATTAGCTGTGAAACACACTATAGTTCCATATTTAAAAATAATCTCGATACTACCGTATTCGATAATTTCAGGTATCTTTAATATCCACGACAGTAACACATTCGATATTATTTTTCGTAACACAATATTTTATGCTTAGTATTTAGTACTCACAATATTTCGGGAGAACATAAATTTATTATCGTTATCGCGCTGTTACAGCGATGTTTCACAATACACCTTCATCATACAGGTTAGTGATTATCATATTCTATGATTATCGCATTCTATAATTGCAGATATCTTTAATTACCACGATAATATCATATTTGATATTTATCGCAATATTTTATGCTATTTTATTGCATTATTTCATGCTTAATATTATTAGTACTCACAATATATCGGGAGAATATTGATTAAGATATCATTATCTCGCTGTTGCATCTACGGTTCACAATACATTTTCATCAAACAGGTTAGTGATTATCATGTTCTATGATTATCGTATTCTATAACTGCCACGATAGTATCGCATTCGATACTTATCACAATATTTTATGCACAATATTTATGTTATTTTATGCTAACCATTTAGTATTCACAATATATCGTGAGAATATGGAATAAAATATCGTTATCGCGCTGTTACAGCGATGTTTCACAATACACCTTCATCATACAGGTTAGTGATTATCATATTCTATGATTATCGTATTCTATAATTGCAGATATCTTTACCACGATAATATCATATTTGATATTTATCGCAATATTTTATGCTATTTAATTGTATTATTTCATGCTTAATATTTAGTACTCACAATATATCGGGGGAATATTGATTAAGATATCATTATCATGCTGTTGCATCTACGGTTCATAATACATTTTCATCATACAGGTTAGTGATTATCATGTTCTATGATTATCGTATTCTATAACTGCCACGATAGTATCGCATTCGATACTTATCGCAATATTTTATGCACAATATTTATGCTATTTTATGCTTACCATTTAGTATTCACAATATATCGGGAGAATATGGATTAAAATATCGTTATCGCGCTGTTACAGCGATGTTTCACAATACATCTCCATCATACAGGTTAGTAATTATCATATTCTATGATTATCGTATTCTATAATTGCAGATATCTTTAATTACCAAGATAATATCATATTCGATATTTATCGATATATTTTGTACGATTTAATTGTATTATTTTATGCTTAATGTTTAGTACTCGCAATATATTGGGAGAATATTGATTAAGATATCGTTATCTCGCTGTTACATAGATGTTTCACAATACATTTTCATCATACAGGTTAGTGATTATCATATTCTATGATTATCGTTTTCTATAATTGCCACGATAGTATCACATTCGATACTTATCGTAATATTTTATGCACAATATTTATGTTATTTAATTCTTACTATTTAGTACTCACAATATATCGGGGAAATATAGATTAAAATATCGTTATCGTGCTGCTATAGCGATGTTTCCTAATATATCTTCATCATACAGGTTAGTAATTATCATATTCTATGATTATCGTATTCTATAATTGCAGATATCTTTAATTACCACGATAATATCATATTCAATTTTTATCGCAATATTTTACGCTATTTAATTGTTTTAATTTATGCTTAATATTTAGTACTCACAATATATGGGGATAATATTGATTGAGATATCGTTATCTCGCTATTACATCGATGTTTCACAATACATTTTCATCATTCAGGTTAGTGATTATCATATTCTATGATTATCGCATTCTATAATTGCCGCGATAGTATCACATTCGATACTTAACGCAATATTTTATGCACAATATTTATGTTATTTTATGCTTACTATTTAGTATTCACACTAAATCGGGAGAATATAGATTAAGATATATCGTTATCATGCTGTTACATCGATGGTTCACAATACATCTCCATCATATGGGTTAGTGAACTCATATTATTCCAGCATAATCTTTTAGACATAGTTCAGTTTTCGCTTTCACAAACGCTGAGTGGTAATTCCAACCATTGGTGTTAGCCTATGGGCATTAATTAGAAATACGACGATCTGGAAATCTTGTTTGTCAGATGATAGTTTTGTTTTGCAGTAGACTTAAACGAAGGTGTGGTTAATGAATTCAGAAATTGCTTACAGAACTGGTTACATTGACTTACTCTTCGTGTAATATATATTCAGGGTTTTCCCGTTAGAGGTTAAATTCCTCCAAACATCCACCTTTTTTTAAACCTAATACAAAGGGCTTAACCACCATGGAGTTTTTAATAAAAAATGATTGAAGATACTTTATGTCCGAAACTACCAGAATATGGTAAAAATTTATAAAGTATTATTTCTAGCTTTATGGTCACACCAAAAAGCTCGGTAGTTTTTACCGCAGCGGTTTAATAATGATTTTGATAAAATTTACGATAAAATATAGTTTTATAATGGGAGATGAAATTTGGAAAAGTTTGGTAATTTTATCCTGATACCTAAGAGCTTGGTATGAAAAAAGTTTTCAATAAAATTCATTTTTTAGTTTCGTTTTTTTATTATTTTTTTTTATTAAGCGAATGGTACTAAGAAACATATTTTTAAAAACCAGAATTTCCGGTAAACGGCTTATCATATGAATGAAGAAATTTCCAAATGGATGGTTTAAATATCGTATATTTTGGCTTTATGAGCCAGAATTGTAGGATTTTTTTTTTTATCAGATATGTTATTATCATACAGTACGATAATTTTTCCAGAATTTTTTTCTCTGGGCAAAATTATATACACATATTTTTTTTCAAGTCAACTGAATCCATAATTTGAACTAGATTTCAGTAATCTATTTAAAATTTAAATTGTAAATTTAACATTTTTCAAGTACGTGAATTAATTTTCTTAAATTTAAAATTCCATTGTAAAAGTGCCTAAGAATATTTTATTTTATTGCATAATTTTTTTAAAGTACTAATCCACTTCGAAGATTTGAACAAAATTGTCAAATTATTATTGACATCCGTGATGCTCAATTGGTTATTCTATAAGGTACTTAATATACTCATGTAGGAACCTAATATGAACTATGCGGAAATAGGTTTTTATGAAGAAAGGATGAGTATCTTTTTGGATAAGTATCAGTTTTCTGAAAACTGGTTGTCGGGGATAGTAGTTATAGACAATGTCAACCTTCATCTATGAAAAGGTACCCCACCATCGAATCGAGTTAACATGTCTTATATACTAGTGAATTGGAATTATATTTTCGTAGTGGTAGATACACTACAGTACTCCCCCACCAAAATTATATCCTTAATAGAATTCGAAGAACGGATACCACTAGTTGATTCATTGTTGTTTTGGGAGAAGTCGGGAGAGCTGTATTAAGATCACCGTACTTTTTTGAGTTCACGGTCGTTGTCGAGTCTGTGTTGACTTTCAGCAGACGAGTGTATACGTTATGTGTGATCGAGACTGAGAAGCAACAGCGTAAAGAGGAGAATGTCGCTGTCACAAGTAGCAAGTCAACTGTTCAATGTGGATCATCCATCGAAGTAGGCGGGTTCAAATCGTAGTGGGTGTTCCAGACAAGGTAGGTGTGTTGACATTATGTCCGAAGGTCACCAATGTGGGGAGAGATGTTATCGTCCATGTCAATCTGCATCTATAAAAAATTACCCCGTCATAGAATCGAGTTAACATGTCTTATATACTAGTGAATTGGAATTATATTTTTAGAGTGGTAGATACACTACACTGGTGATTAGGAATTTTGAATCTGTGCACTAGTTACATAATTTATTTTTTATTTTTTATTTTATAACAGTCGTTGAACAGCCAACCCAATTTTGGGTTTACGACTACCAATGTTCAACTCCGTTGCCTTCTAATTTTGAACCCAATCCAGAAGACAAGGGACCTCCTTCTACAAGCATTGGGAGAAATTTGTTTTGTGGAGTACTTTTTGATGGAAATAACCAGCATTTGCGTTAAATGGAGAGGAAAACCACGAAAACCACCCACGGTTAGCCTGGTGGCAAGGGGAGTCTAACCCATGATCTTTCTACTACTGAGGATATTTTACGTCAGCACTGTCGGTGCGAGTCGGGTGCAGAATTCTTATCGTCTAACCATTGCTGAGATTCGAACCCCGTTCACCTCATTGGAAGACAAATGCTCTATCCTCGGAGCTACTACGGCTCCAGTTTTATAAGTTGCGACTTTATGAAGAATTTTTACTTATGTTTCTTAGGAAAAAAATCCTAAAATATGCTTAATTTTCTCCAAACAGAGCAAATCCTTAAAAAAAATCTTATTAAAACCTATTAAAAAATGATCCACTAAGTTACACTTTTTTTCATCTATAACAACTTAGTTTTACTGGAAAAAAAAATATTGAGAAATATTGGAATCGTGAATATATTTACAAAATAAACAAGAGTGTGAAACGTCCTAGTAACAAGAATTAAAAAGTAACAAAATTATTAGATAAAAACAATTATTATTATTCAATAGTAAAACTTTTACAATTGTGAGTAAGTATATTAAACTCTGAATACATTTGATATTGTTGCCTAAATAGAGAAACACTTTCACTTGACTAAAAGTTTAGGAAAAACACATCAAAACAGAAGCCAGAAGTGCAGAATTGCTGAAGGAAAATGAAATTGTAAAAATATGTGGAAAAATTCAGTACTGCTGATGAATAAGAAAATACCGGTTTTTAGTAGCTGAACGTGTGAACGTGCAACAGCTGTTCCTAAAAATGAGATAAAGAGCTTTTCCCAGCATATATTAAATATTACACAACGTTTTATTCATTAAATATTCAACGTTACCTTTGCTAATGAAAGAATGTGGTGGGTCTTAAATAAATTCCGAAATAAGATATAAAGAAAGAATTAATATTAACGATCGGTATAATATTGGTTATTGCGCAACTTATTATTATGGTTATAAAATGTTTTTTCTTCTTATTAATGACATAATAACTTAAAAATAATTGCTGAGCATCTGTATTGAAAGCTTGTAGCATCTTTATAATTTATAATGTCTAGCTATCATTAAAGATAATCATTTTGATTATAAAGATACTGAAAATAAACGTTATAATTTTAGCATCTTACTTAGTAAAAAAAATTTCGAATATGAAAAAAAAAATTTTTTTTAATGTGGCAAAAATATTTACATCATTACTTTTTCGTTTAATTTTGTATTATATATTTTGGTTTTGAACCATTAGTTAGATACTAGCCTAAACTCTTTACACTAAAAATGTCTAATTTGTTTAATGTCTAGCTATAGTTGTCTAATGAATTTATACGTGAATGTTAGTATCCCAAGTCAAGTTTATTTTCAGCAAATTTATAAGAAATTTTCAATTTAATGCATGTATGTAAATTGATTTTTTAATAATGTGCTATTTCTATATTTTTCATTTTATTTTTTATGATTTAAATACAATAATAAACGCTCCCTTGTATCAAATAATTCCCTGGTATTTAATCATTAGTTAGGTACTAGCGAAAACTCTTTGCACCAAAAATGTCTAATTTGTCTAATGTCTAGCTATTGTTGTCTAATGAATTTATGTGTGGATGGTAGTATCCCAAGACAAGTTTATTTTCAGCAAATTTATAAGAAATTTTCAATTTAATGCACGTATGTAAATTGATTTTTTTAATAATGTGCTATTTCTATATTTTTCATTTTATTTTTTATGAGTTAAATACAGTAAGAAACGTTCCATCAAATAAATTATTAAAAAAGTAAAAGCTTATTGAAGTTTGACGTTACATTTCGTTTTATTCTATTTTTTTCGCACATGTTAGAAGCTTATGAATAAGTTTTTCAAACTATAACTTAGTGTTCAATAAATTCTTATCAATTCAGAACTTCACTTTATAAAAAATTTATCGGACAAATTGCCATTGTGTATTGATTACAAAGCTTAATGATTTTTGTTAAGCTTTGCCTGGTACCCAGCCGAAATAATTTTCTTCATACTTAGTACGTGATTTCAAAATGTTATAAATTTACAGCGGTTAATTTTTCTTTTGAGTCAAATAAATGTTAAAAATTAAAAATTTTATAACTCCGAATTTCAAGTAAAGCGGTGCATCTTGATCACTTTTAGACATAAGAGTACATAGCTTTAATATATCATAATTGCACTGATTATAGTTTACGTAAATAAACTAAGCGGTAAGAAAGACTAACTTTGACATGAAATAACTCAAAACTCCACATGACGAACTCGAAACTCCACAATAACTCCACATGACGGATATTTTCCTATCAGAATGTTCCTTAAAAAGAGAGTTTGTTGTTAGAGGTCTTCGTAATTTTCCTTTTCATGCAACGCAAGTGTGGGTTAGTTCCATTAAAAAGTCTTCCATGAAGGCAAATTTCTCCCAATACTTGATCAAGAAGTTCCCTTGTCTTCTGGATTGGGAGTCGACCATTAGTAGTCGTAAACCCAAAACATTAGGTCAATTGTTCAACGACGGTTATAAAATATAAAAAAACATTTCTCTAAAAACGATACAGAGTTACACATTTTTTCATACAATGAGTGAGAACGTAGTGAGTGACATAATTGCCTAAAACGGTGATGATGACAATGACTTGTTTTTAATGTAGCGAGAAATATTCTACGAATGAAATTATTAGAAACATGATTGCCTTTTATTTTTGAAATATTTCGTTATTGTTTTCCAATATTTATTTACACACTTGTTACTAAAGAATTTAATCAATTTTTTCAAATAGCAAACAATGCTTATAGTAACAATATTTGTGAAATGTAAGATGCGAGTTTTCGAACAAATAAGTTCGGAACTAAATATCTTCTAAAATGTAGAAAAATATTTTCTAAAATATTACTCTAAAAAGTAAAGCCATGAAACATAATAATAACTACTATACGTCTATATACAACAATGATAACTACTAATAATTACTATTAAATATAATAACTACTATTAAATATGCATATAATGATAGTTGACTATACGTCTATATACAACAATGATAATTATATTTTTAAAAGTAAGACAGAAATAATTATGCATTAAATAGAAAAAAATTGGTATACAATGAACTTACATTGTGATTTTTCCGAAAAAAAATTGTATTTCGAAAGAAAATTGATGTAACAAGGTTTTGAGAAGGAACTCTAATTAATTCAAATTAACATTAGGTAGACATGTAATCACAAAGAGAATTTTTTTTCTTGTCATAACGGGGTTTTTGAGATATCGAAGTTCGAGATATCGAGAGTATACTGCATATGGTACTTATTATGTAAAATATGAATAAAAATCATATGCATGTCATAACAATAAAAGAACTTCAATAAATGCTAAATATGTTAGGATAAAATATTCTTAAATAAATGTTAAATTTGTTAGGATACAATATTTTTAAATAAATGCATTTTGTTTATTACTTTTAAAGGGAAACCATTCATATGATATTAAAGTAACTTACCTTGTATTGTTGCTCCTCAGTGTAATAAGTTAGTATGATTCTAAATAAGAGAAAATAGACCCTGTACACTGTCCTAAATAGTGAATGGAAGTAATTTTTTTTTCCGCATTGACATCCAGTGTCCGCAAATTAACTTCGATTTAAGTTACTAAATCGAAAGCTGTAACTGCTTTTATATAATAGTCTACTACTTTAAACAACTGATACGTTTTTAATATTTATTTGACATTATAATATAGTACAAATTTAGAATGCGGGGAAAAAGAAATTTAAAAATCTCAAGAATAAAAGGAGTTTTAATAGTAAAAATGAATATTTTTTTTGTTCGAAGAAATTGACATTAGTGCAATATTCTTGAAGATGTTTACTAAACTATGATATGAAAAAATTTTACAAGTAATTTTTTTTCAGAAGTTTGTTCCCATGGTTGTAACTCAACATTTTTTATTTTAATGTCAAAGTTTTAAATTGAAATTCAGTTTTTATTTTACTATAAAAAGTACATAATAAGTTTTTATGTCATTTTCTCTTAAATTTTAATAGAATTTTGATCAAAAATTCAATGAGAAAACAAAGACAAGAGTAAAAGATGGTTATTATCCTCTTATTATCATTATAAATATTATATTTTAAGTATACCAAGAAAATAGTTGAATCATTTTATTTCATGGCCTTTAGAATTTTTGTCAGAAATGAAATAAAAACAATATACATATCAGGGAGAATTTGATATGAGATTTTACTAAACGTTCGTCACCGTGATGCTGACCTTATTATGACCCTTAGCGGTATTGTAATTGTTATGGCCACTTTCGCACATGGGCTGTGGTATTCAAATAGCATCGGAATTAAGGGAAACCGTAATTTTTTTGAAAAATTCTCTATTTCAAAAAAGTAAAATAAAAACGTTATCACAATCTGGCAAATTCTGTGGGAGAAAGGTGGGAGAGTAAGCATCAAAACCAGTTTGATTGCCGAGTGAAATTTGAAAACGCTTCGTATAGCATATCTACTTATACACTACATTTTGTATTTTGTCTTCATACATTTCTTTCACATGAAAAACCTTCATAGAACCTTATTTTAGAACCTTTATAAAGAGCTTTTTTTTAAATAACTATGCTTATTAAGTGTTTTTTGTGCAATAAGTTAGGCTTATTAATTTTTTTAGCATTGATAATTAAGTGTAATAAGTTATATAATTAAGTGTATAAGTTAATACTGCTTATTTAGTATCTTATTAAGTTCAATCAGTTTTGCTTATTAAAATTTTTTTAAAACTGCCTAAAGTGTCTTATTGAGTGTAATAAGTCATGCTTATTAAGTTTTTTTTAACGCTGCTTATTAAGTGTCGTTAGGAAAAAACTTTTTAAAATTCAGACCAATCACTACTCAGGTCGATAAAAGCAAAGGACGAGTGGATATCAGCCACTTTGATGACCACTGGTCTAGTGGACTAATGTATATTTTTCTTTCAACTTTTTGCCCTACAGCTGGCATTCTAATAGTACATTATTTATGCCCTATTATTGGTCACATATCAGTTCTTTTNCTAATAAAATTAAAACTTATTATAATTTGTTCCGATCAAAGTTTTAATTACTTTAAATAGAAATAATTTCTATTTTTATATACAGTGGGTAAAAAAAGTTTCCGTACGGTCACTAAATTTAAGAATAAATGAGCATAATTTGTAAAGTATTGCATTTTTTCTTTAAATACTGTCTATATGTGTTTAGTATAAGTCTATAGAAAGAGATTTTTATAAATTTTCATTTTTACAAAACGAGAAAAGCATATTATTTGCAATATCTAAGGTAAATTGAAAATTGCAGTGCAAAAAAAGTTTCCGTACGCGTTATGCAAATTCTTTCTGACTTGTTTTAAACCAGGCCCGCAGTATCTTTGATTTGAGAAAGTTAATCGTTAAAGTTGAGCATCTCAAAATGGAAGCTCCCAGAGCTATTCGGGAATTAGTGATTAAATTGCGAAAAGATGGATTATCCATGAAAAGGATTAGTGAAATGACTAAAAAATCTAAGTCTACTGAGCAATATATCATTGAAAGATATCATGAACTTCATTCACTTGAGGATAGAGATTGATCCAGGAGGCCGTCCAAATTAAATCGCGTGCATAAAAAAAACATCATATGCCAAGTTCAAGAAAATCCACGAATTAGTGCACCGCGATTGGCAGCTGATTTAACGGTTAGTTACAACATTAAAGTCTCAGCTCAAACCGTGAGAATGTCATTAAAAAAAGTGGTTATCATGGGTGAGCTGCCCGGAAGAAACCCTATATAAGTTTGTGCAACAGGAAAAAGCTCCTCGAGTTTGCAAAGAAGCATGTAAGCAAGCCATTATCTTTTTGGGACTCCATTTTTTTAGTGATGAATTAAAATTTAACATTCATGGGTCAGATGGCCGAGTTATGGTGTGGAGAAAACCAAGCAAACAAATGCTAACTAAGAATTTATGCGGAACTGTGAAGCACGGTGGTGGCGGTGTTATGGTGTGGGAGTGTATGAGTGCTTCTGGAGTAGGAAATTTGCAATTCATCGAGGGAACTATGGATCGATTTGTATATCTGGATATTCTTAAACAAAATATTTATCCAGAGCAGAGAAACTATCTCTTGGAACTGGATTTACTTTTCAGCAGGGCAACGATCCTAAACTCACCTCTAAGATTTGCCAAGAGTGGTGCCTTTACCATCTTAAACAACAACTTCATAGTCCTCCCCAGTCACCCGATTTAAACCTCATCGAACATTTTTGGGAAGAAATTGTCCGACAACTTAAAAAATATGACATAAAAAGCAAAGTTGAACTCAAAAGTGCCATTAGTAGCATTTAGTGTAATATTTCTCCGAAAACAACAAATAAACTTGTAGGGGTAATGCCAAAACGTCTAAGAGAGGTGATAAAGTCCAAAGGAGGGCCCACTGATCATTAAATGCATTTTTGTAAATGTATTTTGCATTTTTGTGAACTTTTTTCGTGTGCTAGACCACCGCACGGAGACTTTTTTGTTCCATGTTTACGGCATTTTTTGAGTTTTTAAGATTTATTATTTAATTTTGTCAGTATTATCATCCTTTTAATATGAATAAATATTAAATAATATTTGTTTTAACACATTTTTAAGTTTTCATTTTTATCATTATGAATTTTGTGTGACAAATTAAACTTTGATTTGCATTTTTAAACTTTGATTTGCATTCAGCGTACGGAGACTTTTTTTACCCACTGTACATGCTCGTAAAATTTGTGGAATCCAAAGTCCAGTGGTCAGTCACTGAGCCTTACCATGGGTACAGGTATCTGGTGAAAATTTCTTCCCCTTCAGATCTCACCTAAATTGAGAAAGTTGCCTCACAAAAATTTTGATGATGTGTCTTCGGATCATCCTCAGGGATATTTCCCAGACCGTCGACAGTAGCCAATTGTGCAGCTTGAGTGCGACGTAAATTAACTATTTGCCATCCCTAATCACTACACTTTGCAAGATTATTGTTTTCAGTAACCGAGTCCCCAAACATATCAATTTCTTTTATACTCATTAAATTAGCAAGCTCTTTTGATTCTTATTATTATATAGCATTTATCCTTAAGTTATTCAAGAAAAGTCTTTAAGACTTCAAGAAATTCAGAAAATAGGGAAAAAATCCTTTTGGGTAGTCATAAATATTTCGTTAGAGTCTGTACTCCGACAACATCAAAGAGTTGGCCGGCTGTGTTTTGCACACTCATGGATATCTACAGTTCTCCCCATGAACACGACACCTACCAACCATAAATATTTCGTAAAATCAGGTTGTCTTTGTTGTTGTTAATTTACGTCGCACTAGAGCTGCACAATGAGCTATTGGCGACGGTCTGGGAAACATCCCGGAGGATGATCCGAAGACATGCCATCACAATTTTGATCCTCTGCGGAAGGGATGGCACCCCCGCTTCGGTAGCCCGACGACCTGCGCGCGAAGTCGAGCACTTTACGGTAGCACAGTTTAACGAGGACCAATACCGCACACCCTCGGTGCCTACGCAGACTGATCCATGTGGTCACCCACTGACCGTAACCAGTGATGCTTGACTTCGGTGATCTGCTGGGAACCGTGTCTTAACGATCAGTCCACTGCGGGACCGTAAAATCAGGAGTCACCGAGAAGTGTATTAGACTTTTATTATTACTACTTTTATTATTATTATTTATTATTATTATTTTTACTATTATTATTTTTATTATTATTACCATAGGAAATGCGAAAGGAATTCCGAACTTTTCTTCTCTCGTTATCGACAAATTTGTTCTACCGAAGTTCGAGATATCGAAGTTCAAGTGTAATTAATTATAGCTTAGTATTTTCCGCAATAGAAAACTTTAGATATCATAATTATACACCTCTCTTTGAAAACTTAAGATATAATTATATACCTCCTTTAGAAAACTTTAGATGTCATAATTATATACCGTGTTTAATGGTATCTTATACAATTAAAATGCTGATTTTTCCTGTGCTATGATGCTTTAGGACATCTCGTTCAGTGCTGTTCCTATTTCAGATTTGTGATAGTAATTCTCTTTTTTTGTATTTTTATACATTTTATTTTATTTTAAAATTTGTTGTTTTACTTGCTAAAATCTTTTGTTTCCATTAAATATTTTACTTTAAAGTGCTTGATCCCAAAACTCTCTGTTTTAAACAGGCGCAAAATACCACTAATTCGAATGTAATTTACTACAAAGAACAATTAGATGCGGATATGAATACATCCGTAAGTTCGGTTATTTCAGAGTTTACAGCCTTTGCTGATTTGGCTAAATAGCGCTGATTTAAATATCAGTTTTAATATCATCATTAAAAACTGAAACACCATTAATCTCTGACTTACAAATCTCACTTTATCTTTCACTTTTAGTTAGAATAAAAACGTGAAATTCACATCTTCTTGTACAGGAGCTTTGACTGAGAATTGACTTATGGTTCAAGTGCACTTTTGTAAATTTTTAAGATACAATTTATTTAATTGTTATTTTACCATATTCAAGCAAAACAATCAAATAACTATAAATAAGATGGTATTAAATCTGTTAATTGTGAGGAAAACCGTTTTTTAACTTTTTTCACCTAATACAGTTAAACAACCAGTATTTTATCGCAACAACTAGGCTCACCTAATAAAACCACTTAGTTTCTTGCAGATGGGTACATATTATAGCCGAGAGGGCTAATCTGTCAATCTCCTGACCGACAGAACAGGGGTTCGATGTTGTTGACACCACAATATTTCCTCCATTCTCTTCAACACATGAAGAGTTTCTAGTGTCCCACACTCTCAATTTGTGACTCTGAGCTATTAAAATACGATACTCTAATTTACGCATATATGACAGCACCATAACGCTGCTAGACTATGTCCAATGTCCAGCTAAATTTCTTTCTTTTTTTTCGATTTTCAAACTATGCTAGTTGTAAATAATAATTTCAGAATTAAAATGTTAACAGTGTGGCAATTTTCAAGCTTCATCAAATGTTTCACTTAGATGAAGTTAAAATGTTCAAAAAGCAAAATCAGTCAAATGTTTCATAGCAAAAACTAGAAAATTAGAAAAATGGAGCAAAGAAGAAAGAGATCCAAACTTCCTTTTCTTGCATTTTAAAATTGACCGGGCTTTAAAATGAGTAAATAATTTGCCTATTCCAAAAAATATAAAGCTCTCAAAAATTAAAATTTGACAATTTTTTTTCCTTCCTAAATGGAAAAAAAACACTTTAAAATCAATGATTCATTTTAAATTTTTGCAAATTTTTATGAGTCTAAACAATGAAAAGGCTGACAATGATTGTGCCTTAACAATGATGTAACTTTTCAAATATCGGAAAATTAGTTCACTAGCGTTTTTCGCTTCTCAGAAACTTTTCTTCATATTGACATTTTATTATCATAATAAAAGGTTCTAACTAAAGGCAGCCGAAACTTAACGGTTATGAGTAACTGTTACGTAACAATTATGAAAACTGCTTACGTAATATTTCTCCGAAAACAACAANAAGTGCGATTGCATAAGAGACCTTGAAATACGTCTCTCATATTCAGATAATAAAATATTTAGGAAAATTAACCTTTCTCATAGGTGTTCACGATTTTGAAAGGCTACGTGTGAAAATTTTTTGTAATATTGAGCTTGCTATAAAGTTAGACTGCTATATATTAAAAAAGGGCGCATGCAGTGTGAGAATTACAAAGTTTAAATGAATTTTCCACGACACATTTATGGTTAGACGGATAGTTCTATTAATCTTATTGTAAGCGTATAAAATGAAAGTCTCGATAGAAATAAATAAAATTTCTTACAACAATTGATATGTAGTTATTATTTAAAGCAAAAAAAAGAAGAAAAAAAAGAGAGAGAGAGAGAGAAATTGGAGAATAAGTGCGGTTGTACAGTTAAAAAAATTGGAATTTCGAAAGAAAAAAGCTCGCGTTAAATTTAAAAATAAAAATAGCCCTTTCAGCTCGTAAAATTTTGTCTGTAGTTGCATTTCCGTGGCCTGCATGGTAGTTTGTGTTGCAAGCTTAACAGATTTCCGAATTATATATCAAACATTATAATTTTTTTTTATTTCATCATATTTCTTGTACATTTTTTAATCCAGTTTATAATTTGAAGTTTCAACGTTTATAGTTTTTTGCACAGTAAAACAAAATGTAACGAAAAGTTGAGTACCTAAAGCAACGGTGGCGTCGATTACGATTTTTTTTAAATTTATTATTATAGAGTGATTATGCATTACCCTTTTTCCCTTCAACTGCTATAATCACGGATTGTTTTGCCATGGCAAACATATCGTTGCTTCTAAATTTTTAAAAAAAATCTTTATTTGAAAAAGCAAAAATAATTTGTGTTATTGAAATATTTTATTCAGCAGATTTAGTTACCTATTTTTTTGAGAAAAATTTTAAACCAATAATTTTGTTTCGTTACTATTAGAACTTCATCAACAATTTTGTTACTCAAAAAAGTGTTTACTTTTTGGTTACTCAAAAAACTGCTTACTTTTTGGTTACTCAAAATGCTGTTTACTTCTTGGTTACTCAAAAAAATCGTTACTATTTTTTCCCGCACACCCTTGGTCCCTACGCAGCCTAATCTAAGCTGTCACCCACCCGCACACTGACCACAGCCAGTGATGCTTGACTTCGGTGATCTGCTGGGAGCCTTGTCATAACGATCAGTCCACTACGGGACGGAATAATTATAGAAATTTCTAAATTATAATAAAACTTATTTCAAGGTTTTCCACACCTTTTTTCACTAAACACAAAATTTACCGGGAAACATTGATCTAGATCGTTATTTTCAAGGTTTTAAAGAAATTCCGATTAAAATAAAATAAATCAAAGGCTCCGAAACAAAGGTGTTGCATTTTCTCGGTTTATGGAATAATTAATCAAACGAATGGTAACAAAGACGCACTAATCTCTCTCCGAAACAGCTTTTTCCTGTTAATCTATATAAATGCATTGATTTTTTTTAAATGTTTACGAACGATAGAAGTGGGTGAAAAGAGGTAGAAAACTCCTTTTAGAATGAAGTGATTCATACCATTATATAAACATCAATTCGATAAAAGGAATAATAACAGGTACTTCCGCTAAATCGAGAAACGTATCAATGTCTGAGACGTCACTGTCGAATAATTTCTTTTTACCTGTAAAAAAACGATATCAAGGACGACAAGATTTTACGGTTCAATTACAGCATGGGAGAGATAGACTTGTTCATGGACGAAGTTTTGTTTCTTTAAAACTATAACTCGCGATTCACTGTTTGTTGAACAATGTCTGAAAATTTCGTAAGTAGTAAAATTACTCCGAGAACAATCATTGATTATAACTCTTTTTATTCGTGTAATATTTTGTTGAGATTTTGTAATAATTGGAATCATAAATATTTCTTTTAACAAGTTCTTTTTTTTTCTTTTTTAATCTTTGTGAATTTTAAAATGAAGTTGAAGGTAGTAGCAAAGGCGTGACTGCTTTGGCCGTCATTATGACAGAAATTTTGGAATTTGCTTAGAAATTATTCCTTAAAGGCTATTTCGGACAATGAATGCGATCTACGTTCATGGAGCTCAGTAATAAATCCGATAATCTTTTTATCAGAACACTCTGAGATCAGTCTAATATTGTACCATTAGCCGTGGTGGCTCAAGGGATAGAGCACTCGCCTCAAAATTGGGTGAACCGAGTTCGAATCCCGGGGATGGCTCGTTAATTCGAATTCCGCATCCGGCGTGCACCGACCACAGTGCTGATGTGAATCGCTTCAGTGGTAGACGGACCATGGGTTAGAGTCCTCTTGATGTCAGTTTAACCGTGGGAGGTTCTCGTGGTCTTCTTCTCCCTGAAACGCAAATGTGGGTTAGCTCCATCAAAAAGTCCTCCACGAAAGCAAATTTCTCCCAATACTCGATCCAGAAGTTCCCTTGTCTTCTGGATTGGGTTCCAAAATACAAGGATACGGAGTTAAACATTACTAGTCGTAAACCCATAAAATTGGGTCGGCTGTTCAACGACGGTTATAAAATTAAATAAAATCCACATTAGTAGTATTAAACCCAAAATTTGGTCGGCTGCTCAACAAACGTTGTAAAATATAATGAATGCAATCGCTACCATATGAAGGAGCATTAAAAAATTTTAATTTCAAATTTTGCGCTATTTTCAAGTTATCGGTGTAGGATAATTAGTTATTTTAAAAAAAAAATGTTTTCATATGCTTTAGTGCTAAAAAGTACTTGGACAAAAAAAAATTTTGAAAAAAATACACAAGATTTTTTCAAAAATTTTTTAATTGTATTTTTAATTTTTTCATATAATTCGTTTGGAAATTTTAAAATATAATTTTTCTTGTAACGAACTATGAAAGATTGTGATTTGTAATGAGTAGATAATAACTGTAAATGTAAAAGCATATTTTATATTAAAAAGCTAAAACTGCGCTGGAAAAGCATTGTAAGATTAAATGAATTTTAAATATTTAGTTGCAATTTAGCATCTTTAAAAGAAAAACTTGAATAAATTTTACAAAATATTGGCAGTCTTAATAAACTATTTAAAAATTCTAATTTTTTATAAATTATTTAGATATAGTTTGACCTACGTTAAACAGAAACGTACTTTTTTTCATCATTTACAATTTTTTTCCAAATATTCACAATGAGAAAAAAAAAACAACTGGGTCAACGACGCATGATTCAGACACTAATAAAGGTTTATAATAGTTAAGTGAAAATCAATCGAACAGAAAATCACTTGCTTGTTAACTATTGTAAAATGATTGAAGGTCATTTACTGGAATTACGGAAGCTGAGAGTATCTTATTGTCCTCTTCTAATTCTTAAAAATTAAATATTTTTTCACAAAATTTAGTTAGAAATTCAAGGTACGAAAAACGTCCAACATTAAATATAATTTAAAAAACGTGAATGACCATGACTCGAATTAAAATATGTCAATTATCTATCAAGGCGGTAGCTATTGAACTAAGGAATTTCAGCAACAAAAATAATAATAGGATATGAAATAATATAACGATAAAATTGATTTTTAATAAGAGGCTTAGAAATAATGCAGCCAAAAGTTGTAGCCATTTTTTTTCTTTAAAAAAATTTTGGATCTTAATATTTTGTGATAATAAGTGGAAATAGCAGAGTAGAAGCCCATAAAAAAAAGATTTTTTAATGAATTTGGCTACGATTGTGATAAATTTAACTTAATAATTTTTTTATTTTATTGTACAAATTTTAATCTCCATTTTTCCATATTACAAATTTTAAAAAAAATTTAAAAATAGAGCTTACATAATACTGTATTTATATCTAATCTTTCAAGTATTCATAACATACTGCACTCTTAAGTTAAAAAAAAAACCTATCCAAATTCGATTCCGTTTAGATTTTTCTGAGCTACATGAATGCAGTTTTCGTTGCACAGTAGATGTTTTTTAAAAAAATAATTTTTTATCACAAAATGGTGATGTTTTGAAGGAAAAAAAATTACATTAAATAAGTTACATTTTCGTGAATTACCTAAAATCACTTTAACGGATTTAAAAATGTCTACGTGTAACGAAAACTACGTTGCGAACATTGTGTCAAAACTTGAAATAAATCGATTGAAAACTGTACTATTTAGAAACACAGTAAGTAAGGAAAACAAAGTTTCGAGTCTGGTGGTTATGCCTGAGCGCGAAGTCGAGCACTTTACGGTAGAACTGTTTAACAAGGACCGATACCGAGCACTCTCATTCCCTACGCAGGATAGTCAAAGTGGTCACCCACCTGCTTACAGACCGCAGCCAGTGATACTGGACATCGGTGATTTACTGGGAACCGTGTCTTTATGATGAATCCACTATGGGACGTTAAACTTGTTGGAAAATTACTATACGGGCCGCTCAACGGGCTGTAGAAATGCAACTATAGTGTTAGAATTATGGCATGTTAATAAGCCACATTTATTTATAAACTTAACACAGAGGTTTTCTTTAAAAAAAATTATTGGAATTTTAAATGCTTTTCCTGCGATTTTTTTGTTGGCTTTGCTTTGCATTTTACTTTGCTGCTCAAAATCAATTAGCCTTAGAAACTTAAAATTATTGAGGCATATAGAAAAAAGTACCGGATGTGCGATAGAATAAAGAAATTTCAGATTCGACAATCAATTCGAGAATTAGTAGCAATCGATTAGTAGCAATCGTAAGTAGCAAACGATATTCATTCACAAAACTCACGATTAATAATTATTATCTGACTCAAACTTTTCTCTTAAATTAAATTAATCAAGTATTTAATACATTTGTCAATAAAAAATCTCTTTTTGTCTAATAACAAATGAGATCTATTGAAAAAGCATCACTACTTATAAACATTATCAGCCTCAAAATTTTCTCTTAACGCAAAAGCTGGTTCTAAACTGCCAAAGATTTTCTCAATGACCTTGAATTATATGTATGTATATTATTCTAATGAATGGTCAACCATTACATAATCTTTGTGTTTTTTCTTTCTATTTTTAGAATAACTGAAGTAGAATAAAATTCATATAAAATTTTGCGTGTTTATGAGCAGTTACTTTTCATCATTAGTATTATGTTAAATACTTAAATTTATTCTAGAACTCTCTATTCATAGACGCAATAGAATGTAATCGACGAACACCTAAGATCACATTTTGAAAAAGCTAATTTTTCAAGGCTTAAGATTATCTTATGCAGGAAGATCCTGGACATAACTTCTGCGATTTTCAATTTCTAATTGCTTAATGATGTCATATTGTGGATAGCGCACAAACGTCTTCAATTAAGGTTGCTGCTTCAAATTTCAGGTGTAATTTTAAAAAAAACATTTAAAAAAAGGTTTACGAACAATTGAAACTACATTAATAAGGTGTATGGTCACCATAAAATAACGGGGGGTATTTAAAGCTCCATAACACTTGATACCTTCAGCGCAGTGTTATAAAGCATTATATGAATAAGCTAAGCGCACTATGAGTTTTCGATTTCTAAAACATTATTTGACATCAAAAATAATCATTAGAGAGATATTCGAATGCTGTACACTCTATAACAAAAAACTCGATGCACCAAGAAGCAATCATCCTATTGCTTTGAAATTTCGCATGCATAAATGTTTTGAACAGATATGGCTGGAATGATACCGACTGGGGACGTATAGTCTTTAGCGACGAATCCCGCTTCCAACTGTGTCCTGACGATCATCGAGGACGTGTTTGGAGACGCACAGGGCAGAGGGGGGATCCTGCCTTCACTATTGCACGCCACACCGGCCCTCAACAAGACATTATGGTCTGGGGTGCCATTTCCTTTGACAGCCGGACCCCTTTGGTCGTCATTAGAGGTACACTTACTGCACAGCGGTACGTCGACGACATCCTAAGACCTGTTTTGCTACCGTTCCTTTTGCAGCGCCCTGGGCTGGTTTTTCAGCAGGACAATGCCAGACCACATACGGCACGTGTTGCTATGAACTGTCTGCAAGCTTGTCAAACTCTTCCTTGGCCTGCCAGATCACCAGATCTCTCTCCCATCGAGCATGTCTGGGATATGATGGGAAGGCGATTGCATCTGGCACGGAATGTTGATGACCTCGTTCGACAATTGGATCGAATTTGGCAGGAAATACCGCAAGAGACCATCCGGGAGCTTTATCGGTCTATGCCACGCCATGTGGCAGCTTGTATCCAGGCTAGAGGTGGGTCAACAATTTATTGAACTTGTTACTGTAACTCTGCAATAAATTATTCAATTGTTCTGAAATTTTAATCATTTACTATTCTGTACATTGTCTTCCTTTTCACCAATTTTCGTTTCAATCGGACTACTCCTTCTTGGTGCGTCGATTTTTTTGTTATAGAGTGTATAAAGTGTTACAGCTGACCGGTCCGTGTAGGGGTCAGGGAACTGGCCTTGCACCAGAAAAGTTCTGGGTTCAAATCCCGGACAAAGCATGGATATTCTTTCATTCTCTGTACTATCTGTCCTTACTGTGGGAGCAACGTTGGTCCACCTAATATGGTGCCCCTGAAAGAGTGATCAACAAATCTGTCCTTCAAATGCCTGTATGACCTAGGTCATTCTCCAGGTGGGCATTGGAGAAAAAATAATAATAATGTGTTACAAATGAATCATGTAAAATATGTTGCAAATGTATTTATCATCCGAAATAATAAATTAAAACTTTTTTATTGATAAGTAGCATTATAATTACTTTCAAATGTGAATAATAAACTAATAATAAATGTCAATGTTAAAATAATAATAATTACATATAAGATTTTCATCCTGATGCTCCTGTAACTATTTAATATGCTGGATCTGCAAATATGCTTGATCTCTGTTGGTAATTTCCAGTGCTAAATTTATTACTTTCGTCACGCAAAAATTGAAACTCTATAATTTGCAGAGTGCTTAGATTCCGTCTAAAACAATATATATTATAGTTTTCTTAATACTTCACATTTTATGTGCACCCGCTCCGGTACATGTCAAGTAAATTGGCTGAAATTTCGGGAGATAGTGTTACATGAAAAACATTGTTTCGAAAAGACGCCATTCATAGTTTGTGAAACTTTATTTCAATCATGAGCATGTTAATAAACAAGGTCCTGTTATTAACGCGCGTGTTAATAAACAAGATCTGTTAATAAAAAAGGGTCATTCTAATACCTGTGAGTAATATTAGTACAATGATCTGAAATTTGCTCAAACCACAAAAAAAATTTTTTTTGAAGCTCCATGAGGTCGTAACTTGTCAAAAAGTTTAGAGTCATTTTAATGAGAGGAAAAAAAACTATTTGATTCATATGTAAAAGGATGCTTATTTTTATTTTTTGTTTGCAGTGTATGCTTATTAAAAATTTTGAAAAGTAAAAATAATTGACATAAATCACCAAGTTTAGTAGTATTCACAGCAAAATTCAATTTAGGTGGTTAGAAATTAAACCAAGGATTCAAATATTTTTATTTTAAATTTTTTAAAGTTATTCTAAAATTTATATTTAAATTTGAAAAGGCAGAAAAAAGTCAAGAATTAACTAACTCTAACTAAAATTATAAAAATATGACTTTCATTTTGAAAAATACTAATTTTACTATAATGCAGCTAGGATGGAAATTTTGAAGCGTATTATCATATTTGCTGTTGATTTTATATGGCGCTAAATTGAACCATTTTACCATATTTCTTAAACTTGATTATACTATATTCTGGTTCAACACGGATTCAAATATAGTTTTTTTAACAGCTTCTTAAGGTCACAGCAGATTTTTACCATATTATAGTTCAACGTTTAATTAATTTCTTCCAAATGACCATTTGTACATAACTAGGGTATTATTCTATACTTTAGAAAATTTTATGTACTTTCTCTAGTTCATAACACAATTTAAAAAATTGACTTTTTGGTACGAGAAAAACTTTCGTTTATAGCCTTTGCCGTAATACCAGAAAAATTTGGTAGTAAAGCTGTTTCATTTCTAGCTTGTGTACGGAAGGCGAAAGATATTTTTTATTGCAATAACTAATTAATCGATATAATGTATATAGGACAGTTTTGATTCGAAAACATTTCACTCCTCCCATAAATGAGTTAAATATTAAATTATTTTCCCATTTTCTAAATGTGATTCTCTTCCTGAGTTTTTTTTATCATCAGGAGGAAGAGGATCTTAGCGGTACAAAGTTAATTTTAAAAAAAGATTTATAAATGATTAATTATAAATTGATGAATAATTGATGAATTTATAAATTTTTGTAGGACTAGTTTTCTCGGGTAACTTTTTTTTCCATAATTAACGGACTATATTTCCGAATATATTTTATGGTTTCTATGCATGCAAATTTTTCAAATAATTTTTAATTAGATCACGCACACTTATAGGAAAATATAAATGTTTTTTTTTTAAAAATAGGAATTATGATTCTATATATTCTATAATATCTCTCTAAGAGTCATTGACGAAATACCGCTGTTTTGGGTGTTTAACTTAACATTTTAGTTTACAACTTAAACAAATATAAAACTTAAAAACTTGAATTGACGAAGGTATGTACTAAAATGTGCAGGAATTACGATAAAACTACAAAAACTAGCATTCGATAATTAGTTCAAGAATTATTAATTGTTTACCTTGTAGGAAAAATTCCATACGAGCCGTACTCCAGACCGCAAAAATGCAACTAAAGAGTAGAAATTTGGTATGTTAAAATGGTTATATTTATTCATGATTTCAACACAAGGTTTTTTTTCCAATCGAAATTCTAATTTGTTCGAAGGTTATTACAATTTTAAGTGCTTCTTTTTGCGAATTTTTCTTTCTTTTTTTTCTTTACCTAACATTTTTTGCCGAGAAAAAGCTTTAAGGCTTAAAAATTTGAAATTACGAAGAAGTGTTAAGAAATGTAATAGAGATTTGAGAGATTATTCGTTCGAGAATTATTGACTATTAAACTTGTAGTTCAAAAGAAGTAAAATCACGTTGGCTAACCTACTGCCCGCTGAAATGCAACTACAGAGTTGAAATTTGACGTGCTGATGGGACCATTTCAAATCATATGATTAACGAGAGTTTTCTTCGAAATTTCAATAGTTCAGGAAGTTTTTGCAGTCTTAAGTATTTTTCGCAATTTTGCTTTCTTTAAACAATAATTATTTACCCATTGTTGTAGAAAAATTTGTATCTCACGCGCTTTTCTTTTATAAAATTCGCACTTGTTTAAAATAACAAAAAAAATATTAAATAAAAAATAAGAGAGAGAGAGGGGGATTAGATCTTGCCAGATATAAATCTTAATATTTTATTGAAATTTTCAAAAATACAAAGAGTGAGAAGAAATAAAAACTAGCTGTGTTTCTAATGCAAGCTGTTATACGATACAAAGTTTTCGCTATATACAATTTAAATTATTCCTCTTTTATTACTTCGCATTATGTCATACAATTTGTACTCCTAACTTTAGTTTTTCTTTTCAAGTACAGATGGTCGTTTTTAAAATCCAGGTTTGCTTTTTACTTCGTTACTTTTTACTTATTAGTGATGATTAGTGATTAGTGTGATTACATAACATTTTAAAATTATACATTTCCTGAACAGAAAGATCTTTTTATCGACTTTCAAGAAGGAAAGAAAAACAACGAGGAAAGAGAAGCAACCACGGAGTGGATGTACGGAGCCTTCTAGTCCTTTTAAAAAAGTAATATAGTTGTAACGTACATTGTAAAAATTAATTAAAGATTTTTTTTATGCCTTAAGTGTTTCTTTTTTTTTTTCATTTTAGATTTAGTTTTCTTTACTTTAACTAAAGAAAAAAAAACTAATGTGATAATTTTCTATTAATTTGAGAGATTCACAATCCCAAAAATAATTTCCCACCTTGTAAATATATTAACTAATTGTAAAATGATTATTTGTAGTATTAGATCACTAACTATTGACATTTAAAATAAATATTTTCATTCACTACTGTGTTCTTTTATACTATTGTGGTTAATCTGTTTTTTGTTTTGTTTTTTTAAACAGGTTATTTCAAAATTTAAGTAAATTTCTTTTTCACGCTGCAAATAAAAACATATATATTTATTCAAATTATTGACTTGTTTTGAACAAACTTTAGACCAGTTAGTAGAATAAGTTGTTAACAGAATAATATTTCATTTCGAAGTTGAACTAAAAACGGTTAGAAGCTCAATTTCCTAAAAATTTAATAGCTTTGAAGTAATTGACATAGTGTCCGTTAAAAATAGGTTTTCTTTATTTAAAAAAATTAAGTTTGAATTGAATAAAATCATATTGAGCGAAAGCCTGAGTTCTGATTGAATAAGGACATTTTGATCAAAAAATTGTGTTTGAATTGAAGGGAGGCATATTTAACAAACGATTGAGTTAGAATTGAATAGAATCATTTTGAACAAACAATTGAGTTCTAATTGAATGGAAACATGTTGATCAAGCAATTGAGTTCAAATTGAATGGCGGCATATTGAACAAACAATTGAGTTCGAATTGATTGAAGGGATATTAAAAAAAATTGTGTTCTAATTGAATAGAGGCATATTGAACAAACAATTAAAATCGAATTGAATGAAGGAATATCAAACAATTGTTTTCGAATTGAATGAGGCACATTGAACGAAAATTTGTGTTCTAATTGATTGAATGCATATTGAGTTAAAGATGCCCTCAGCGTCAATAGTTGACATTCAATTAATAAAAAAACTACAATTGCAACTAAAATAAATTTTGTTCGAGAGACAATTAAATGAAAACCGAAGGTAGAAACGTATGGTTTGCTACGTTCTACTTAAGCAATCAAATGATTTCCTCGCACCAAATTTCGAAATTAATAACAAAGTTTCTTAACAGATGGCGCTGCGAACTGAGCAAAACAACCAAATAATGTTTTCGGAAAAACCGCCATTTGCATCATCTACGCCTGAGGACGAAATTAACAGATGTTCGTTCAAATATTTCTATTGGAATGGTTTGTCATGCAACAGAAAACATTGTTTCATAGATTTACAAGTCAGCAGCGATAGTCAATTGACAAAACCAATGAAGCGGTTAATATTCTTCCACAAAGTTTATTGCAACAGCATTAATGTCTCGGTTTCCAATGTTTCCTAATGCCATTTGCAAACTATATCTTCTCAGAACCAATTCAATATATTTCTGTCAAGTGTTGATAAAGATTAATAACTTATTATGTCTTAGATTAGTACTTGAAGGTCAATTGTGCAGACATTTCTTGCGATTGTAAATTTGATAATATGATTTTCAATTTAGTGTTAGATTTGCATTAAATCCATGAGGTTTTTAAGAAAATTTCATCCCAGATGTGGCGAATTTCGTAATTGTCGGAGTTGACAAATAAAAGTAAAGGAGTTTCTTGATTCATTAATTACAGAAACTATGTTTTAACAATCTAATCAACCTTCAGCTAGTTGTAAGGAAGCTTTGAAACACGTAAAAATTAAGTGAAGTAGTTATTTTAATTTTTAAATTTTATTTATCGTGAAGGTTGAAATCATTAGTAAAATTATCATTAGTAATTGTTACTTACGATTGATCATTTTTCAAGTTTTGTATAATGACATATCAGGTCCTGCTAAATCTACAAAAATTTAAAATGAATTTCCAAAAAACTAATGCACAAAATGCAGTTTCCGAAGTTTTCAGAGATATATCTGTCCTTGTTTCTTCTTTTAAAAAATATTTTCATACATTTAAAATTTATTAAAATACTAAGAGATCCTAATTCTTTTAATTTAGAAGAAAAACGAATTAAGCTCATTGGAATGCGGTTAAAATAACAATTATATAAAATCCTTCTTATGTTCCCTAAATTTTTAAAAAAAAGTTCTTGATCATCTGAAATAAAAAGTGAGCAATAAAAATCTTTCTTCAATTATTAGCTGCTGTTACAGGTAAATTTAAATTTTTTATATTTGAAGTTTCAATGGAAGGCAAAGCAATCACTGATGTAAGAAGTGACTTCATAATTCGAATTCTAATCAAAATTATAATTAACCATCAATCTTTTCTACGCTTGACTGAAATATTATGCAATGCTTGAAGTGGTTCTGAGAAATTACAGTCATTTCAGAAAATCAAATCAAATGCAAAGCATCAAAATTAATTACAAATTTAAAATGGGATACCAGCAAGTGACGTAACGTGGATATCTCGCTCCTGATTGGTTGTTGAAACGTGGTTTTTGTTTATGTTAACAATTGTTCTTTCTATTCCGTTTCTGAGAAAACCAAGCCCTTCAAATATCAATTCTCTTAGTTGACACATTTTATATTCCTTCACGAAGATTCTTTCACAAAGATTTCAATGCTTTTACGATATATTTCTGACTTAGCACAATGGCATACACGAAGCCATGAAGAACATAAACAAGCTAATTATGCATCGAAGTTGACAGGTACACAAAACAAAAATATATCACGGTTACAAAAAATACATAAACAAATATTAAATCTAAGTTAAGTAAAAGACGTAAACGAGAAAGAATTATATTTCAACAAATTCCACGTGTGATACGGAGCTGTATATAATTAACTTCTCGTTAATTAACATTCCGACTTATGTGGAGAAACTTAGCTCAACTTTAACACGCCATTTTGCTTATTAACGATCAGCTGGCTCTGACGTCATAGGTCACATGTGTGGGTATTGTGATCTTCTTCTTCGTGAAGTGCAAGTACCCAATTATGGAAAATTTATTTGAAAAATAAAAAAACATGTTAATAATAACTGAACAAATTTACTCTTTCTTTCCTTTCATCACAAAATCTATTTTTAAATTTCATTTGAAAATAAACACATGACTATCTTTGTCAATCTAGTAGTTTTATACGTACTCTCATGTTCAAATTTTATGTAAATTAGGAGTCTGCAGATCGTCGGATCTCGAAAGTGCTTAGCGATGCGAATTGTGCTCGCATCGCTAGCTCACCTGTTACTGAAACATATTTTTTTTTTGCATACATATTTTTTAAGCAAGATGTCGCACCTTGTTCGAAACTGCCTGGCATTTGGAAATTGCTTCCCTTCTCAGCAGCATAGCTGAAAAAGGCATAAGGAAGAGAGTTATAACAAAATTGTTCAAAAATAATATTTGCTGAAATGTATTCCTTGTAGGATTTTCATTATATTTTTTGCCAGTATGCATTTTTTCAAGATTGTTGTAATATTAGGAAGTTTCGCCCCCAGCTCACTTTGCTCACCAACTCTCGTAATTGATCTTAGTTTTTTTCCCTTTATAAATCAATATTTTTTTTTTCTTTGAATAGAGATCATTTTGGTTTTGAAATAAATAATTATTGAAATTTTATGTAAGAAAGTTTTGTTAATACGTTAATCGTAACAAAATGAATCATTACTTGCGTGTGAAAAAAAATCAACTGTGCTTGAAAAAGTAAATACTTAAACATAGGAATGTAAAATGTGTAATAAAGTAAGAAATAATAAGTGATAAGTAATTTAACAAGCTAACAGTCTAAGAGATCTGTGCGTTTTGATTAAATTCTTTGGAATTACTACTATTGTTATCATTGTAAAAATTGATTTCGTTTTTTGATTTAAACTCTATTAATGCGAATTATTTACTGTGAGGGAACATTATACATCGTTGTGTAATTTTCTTCTTAATGGCAGAGAATTTTTATCGACGAAATGGCCTGTTAATAGAATAATCCATCGAAGAAAGGGTTTCAATATTTCACTGGTTCATTAATCCACTGTCTTTTGTTTCTTTGTTATTTACTCCCTTCCTTCATTTGCTTTATCAAGAATCATTCCCAATAATTATCGAAATTGCTTTTGCGATGCTAATCTAAAATTAATCTTACAAATGCGTAGAATACAACTTAAAATGTGTAAAATACACCAAATGTAAAAAAGATTTCGTTTTTGCAACGTGATATAAAGCAAAATAGAGTTGGCAATTTTTAATTTTAAAAAATACTTTTATTCTGGCAACTACAACATACTACAAATATTTTGCAGTCAGACCAGATTTAAAAAATTTCAACACAGCCATACTAAATTTTGAAGAAGTGCAAGTGGCATAACGCTTAGCCTAACAAATCATAAAAATAGCTTCCAAAATTACGCATGACTTTACCTACAAAATAACCTTGTCTACAAATCGACCCTGTCGGCAAAAGAACCAGTCGACGAAAGAACCTATCGACGAAGCGACTAAGTTGACGAAATAACCCTGTTGTCGAAAGGATCCTGTCGATGATATGACACTGTGGATGAAGCGACCATGTCAACGAAATGACCCTGTCTACGAAATGACTTTTCGACGAAATGGCCTGTCGATGAAGGATCCTGTCGACTAAACGGCCTGTCGAGGAAATAACCCTGTCGACGAAATGACCCAGTCGAGGAAATTATCTGTCTTTGAAATGGTGTCGATGAAGTGATTGTCGCCGAAATGAACGCTACCCAAGTAACCAGGAATGAGCAAAAAACATTAACAGCAGATCAATATATAAATCGAATCGTATAAATTAAACTTTATTACTGGCTATATCTTTTAAAAGCAAATTTGATTTTGAGTTTCATAAAATTTTAAAAGGTGGTTTAGAGCCGGTTTAGTCGAACTCCGTAGCAAAGTGAAAAATTTGGAACAAAACATGCACTTTATATAACTGGAAATGGGATTGTGCAGTGCGCAAAATAAAAAAAAACGAACCACCCTGAATAATTTTTGATCTAATAACTGAATCTCCACGTTCTTGGACTCACTTTTAATGGTTAGAGAGGATGACTTCAAATAAGCTAATTAATTTGTGCAGTGCATATTTTAAATTACGAAATCAAACGTAAAAGTATACTTTCTCTGAAGAAACATGCCTTTTTTTCTGAGGGATTTGAATTTCTGATCCCCAAAATATAGGGAGTAGTCGTAATTCGGAAAACATGGTCCCAATAGTTTCGTCGGGAGGATGGTCCATATTTGGTCCGTATTTCCTCATATCCCGAGAATTTTTAAATCGAATAGAAAAAATTTGCACATAATTATAAAATTCGTTGATTCAAAGATGAACCCATACAAAAAAACTTTTACCAAATATTTATTATTTTATTTAGTAATTGTCGAAAAAATTTTGAATTTTAGGGTATACAAATTTTTGCATCATTTTAAAGAATGTAATTTAAAATGCAAAAATACAAAATTTGAGCAGAATCAAAAGAATGGTTCTTAAGAAATCAAATTTTAAAAATAGGACTTTTTTATAATCCTAGAGTGAGAAGATCCGATCATTAGATCATTCAGTGTGGTCCATTTTTTTCTCGCTTTAAACGCATCTTATGTTTACAGTCAACAAGTTAAATTATTTTGTCATCCTTTGCAGGCATCGAGGTACGAAATTACAATCAACAGTTTTACTTTTCGTGTGTTTCTTCTAAGCAACCGTAATATTTAACAAAAAAAAATTTTAAAATAATTGCTTTTAAAACGTAAATAATCAATGACCTCACCTTAACTATTATTCAACAAAGTGAAAAGCTATTTTTTCTTTTTAATTTACCATTTTACGAAGTCTATTTTGATGATGCATCAGGGTTGACCTTGGATTGCTAAAAAATGATTTTAGAACTGATAAGCTGGATGCCGTGATTGTACAAACGAAAAGATTCGACAAGGCTGCTTAATCGTGCTCAATTGTCATGTGGAACAATATTAGAAATCAGTCACTTTTCGGTTTTACGGACGAAATGCTTGAATAATTTAGTCACTTATCTGGGAGAGAATTGCCGTTAATTTGCTGTTAACTGTGAGGATATGTTAAGCGTTGAGCAAAATGCGTAACTAAATGTATTTTGATTGACGCTAACTTAATTACGTGTGAAATACCTTCTGACTTATTTGTAATCTATTTTTGGAAACTTGATGCGAAAATGACATTTCACAATAAAGAAGCTTGCGCATATTAATGGATCCCCTACTGTCAGAAAAGGGATTTTACTTCGTCCGTGTACAATTAATTATATGTTTGAAATTTCCTGCTCTCTTTAATAACTAATAAATATTTTTGAATAATTTTTTTATTTCGCTTTATTCACAGAAATGTATTCTATTGAGTTAGTTATCGAATTTAAAATTTTAGAGATGTAGATATTTCTGAAGTTTAAAAGAATCAACATGATATTCATTTCCAGCGGATCCCCTCCCATGTGGATCTATTTGGTAACGAAAAGGCAGACTGTCTAGCAAAGGACGGTTGCAGCCTGCCCAACTTATGCATCTGATGAACTTACCCACCTAGAACTTTTTTCTCAGATGAAAAATTCTTGAATAGGAGGATTCGGCCGGTGCCTCCCACTCATGATTGGTATAGGGCTAGTAAGTCGAGACGATCGTTGATTCTTCCATGCGACAGAAAAACCAATACATGCCTTTCACGCCTTGCCAGTGGACAACTAAAATGTCTTACTTTTTCTCAGGGTATAAAATCCTACCCTCTTTGCCCAAAATGCCACCAACATCAGGCTTCAGTTGATCATATTTTAAGCTGCTTAGGACTTCTTCGAGAAGAAATTTACACTTCTCCTCTCCTTGTTTCCGACTCTTTACTCGTCAGAGGATTTATAAATCTGGTCTGACACCGTCAAACCTTTGGAGATAAATAATAACAACAACAGAAGAATTAAATAAAAAAATTCCGGGTACACAGTTCTTCAGAGGTTAAAGTGAACAAGCAAAATACTTTTTCTGGGTGAAAGGGACCCTTAATGAGCAAGCCTGAGAATGATCAGGTGGTTCAATTAAGGAAATCATATCGAGGTTAAAATTTTGTGTAACTTTTTCGAGTTGTACAGAGCGCAAAATATAAAACGAACTACCCTGAATAACTTTTGATCTAAAGATCGGATCTTCACTTATTCTTAATAATACGAAGGGGACACCTCAAATAAGCTAATTAAATAGTGCAGACGATATTTAAATTTACGAAACCAGGCACAAAAGCGTAATTTCTCTGAATCGAATCTTATATATACGACTTTTTTGAAATTTGATTTCTCAAGAATTATTCAACCGATTTTGCTCAAATTTGTATTTTACCGTGTAAAAATGCCTATTTTAAAATGATGTAAAGAATTGCATACTTTACAATTCGAAATTTTTTCGACTATTATTTAATAAAATAGTAATGAAAAATTAATGCATGCTAAAATTTATTTTATGCATGGAATTATCTTTGGATATAAAAAGATTTAATAATTATGGGCAGACATTTTTCATTTAGCTTAAAAATTTCTCGAGATTTGGCGAAATACGCATAAAGTAAAATTAACATTAAGGAGTCCAAACTTTCATCGGCTCTTCTGAGAAAACTTTTGGGACCCTATTTCACAGATTGCGGCTGCCCCCAATATTTTTTTTTTGGGGGGGGGGGAATCCGAATCCGTCGAAAAACAGGTATGTTAATTCAGAAAAAGTACGTTTTCGTGTCTGATTTCGCAACTTAAAATATCGTTTGCACCTATTATTTAGCATATTTGAGATCACCCTCTCGAGTCATTAAGATTGAGTCCTAGAAAGTGAAGATCCGATAATTAGATCAAAAGTTATTCAGGGTGGTCCGTTTTTTATTTTGCGCACTGCACACTGAAATGCCGTAATAAATTTTTCTCCATACATTAAAAAATATAAAGGAACAAACGAAAACTTCGAATCTATATCAAAATCCATAAGTGACACTTTTTAAAAGCATTTCAATACTAATAAATAAACTCAAAACTCAACGTAATTAGATCGAGTATAATGACTCGTATTTAACAAAAGTCTACTTGAAAGAGTAAAGCATCTTTCAGAGGATTTGTTAAGCGTTAATTAAATTTTTCTGGATAAATAACACGTCCCTTAACAAACGAATATAATTTTTTTGTTTATTTTTATTGAATAAATAAAAGAACAGAAAATGGTTTTTTCTAAAATGAAACATAAATTTTAAAAGTCTTACGAATCTAAAATTTTATTTTACTTATTTGTCATTATTGTTCTTTGGAAATTATTAAGGTTCCCGCATTTAACACTAGAAAGACTGAAACTTAGTATATACCTAGTATACTTTCCTGTACACTTTTACCAAAATTTTATATGAACAATCAGAAGTTTAATAGACAAACAAAGGAAAAATATTTCTTTTCAAAAAGTGAATGTTTATATTGTATTTGGACTATTGCGAAATAAACAAAAATGTCTTATGAGCAAAAAAGAGAAATCTGTTATAGGTAGATTTTTTTGCATTGTAAATCACTTTTTAAGGAACTAGATTTGGAAATGGATATTATTAAAATATTTTAAGTCTTTTCAGGTTCAATAGATGTAAATACAAAGCTGGTCCTTAACACTAGAAAGACTGAAATACCTATATTTCCCAAAAGCAGTCAAAATGACTGCATTGTGAAAGAATAACTAATGTGTAAAGAAATTTGTTTAAAATTAAGTTTTGCTATTTTTAATATTATTTACAGTTATATAACAAGTTATTAGTAAATATTAACAGCAAAAAAATTATATGTTGTACAAAAAGTCCCAAAATTCTAAGAAATTGTGTCATTATATACATCATTGTTTTTCTAATTAAAATTATAAAGCAGTCAAAATGACTTCCTTAGGCAATCTAGTGTTAATTTATGACACATTTTATCAAGTTTTAATATTATTGAGAATTTTTATGATAGCATTAATTTATCTTGCATGAAAAAGTCTATACATTTTGTAAATATTTTAAATATTTCTTTCACAAACGTTGTGTGAATGCAAAAAGTTTTTTAAGAGGCATTATAATTACCTTTCTTCATAAATTTTTTTAATTCTTACAAATTATATTGCTGTTACAATATTAATAAATTTCGTGCGAAAATAGCTTCATTATTCTATACTAGTCATCAAAATTTTGCATAACTGTACAGACAATCAAATAGTATAAATGGAATACTTTTGGATTAGAATAAAATTCTCCCGTTTAAAAAAGTAAAAGAAAAGTATATGATTTTGAAATGTCCCCATGTCTAAAAAATGTTTATCGAAAAACTACGATTGCTTTTTCTTATCTTTTAATGAGCATTATTACATATTTTTTGAAAGAAACAGCCTTTCACAGTCTGCACTCTTTACTTGTGTTCTTTAATTGTCCTCCTACTACATATTATGTTAAAAAAAAAATTTATTTTTAAAAATATTGAGAATTTAATTATTTTAAAACAAACTTTCCTTTAAATTTCTTAAAAAATTTCCTAGATGGAAATCCAATTTTCGGTTCAATTTACATTCACAATATTATTTTAAATTTTTTTGATAATAATAATACAAGTTTATTTAATTTAGTTTTTTTTTTTAAGATTCATTTAAAAGTTTATTTTTGTAACAAACACTAGTAAACTTTAGAATTTAAATAATTTTCAAACTTTTAATTTACAAGTTCCAAAGAAAAGCTATTTTTTTACAAAGATTTTTCTAGAACACTTTTATTATATGTACCAACAACGATCTATATAGTTATTTCGAATAGAAGATACATGATTTTCCGAGATACGTGCAAACCGTACAGAATGTACAATCTATTCTCTTTGTGCGATGTCTTATATATGTGGTGATTTGTTTAAATACAAGCTCAATTCATTTTCAGAAATTTTACAGGAAATTTATCTCTTATCTAAGTACTTTTTTTTAAAATTTCACATCCAGCCAAGAGAGTTGTGATGGCTCAGTATAGAGCTTTCGCCTTTAAATGAGGTGAACCGGGTTTGAATCCAAGCGATGGCTATTCGATACGAATTTCGCATCCGACTTACACCGACCACAGTGCTGACATAAAATATCCTCAGTGATATTCGGATCATGGGTTAGAGTCCCCTTGTCGCCGGGTTAACTGTGAGGGTTTTCGTGGTTCTCCTCTCCATTTAACGTAAATGCGGGATAGTTCCATCAACAAGTATTCCACGAAAGCAAATTTCTCCCAATACTTGATACAGGAGTTCCCTTGTCTTCTGCAATGAGTTCAAAATCACAAGGCTGCGGAGTTGAACATTAGTAGTCGTAAAAAATTTATCTGTTTTCATGGGCTTTGGACAAATTCTGGTAATTTTCATCATCACAATATGTTTGTTACCTTTTTTCAATGTTTTTTTTTTTTTNTTTTTGGATTCCTCGCCTATTATGTTTGAACACTCAAACTCCTAAATTCTATTTTCTGAGTAACTACTGTTGTTAATTTTAATATTTCACTGAATTCTTTGAGGCCTTCTGGTGTTGCCATAGATCGCCACCAGGCCTACCTTTTTGAATTCTCTTTTTATTTTGCTGAGAGGTCACGTACGCGCACTTATAGTCTACAAATTCTCCGGATGCCCCCTGACAGGGGGCGGGACGGGGTTAAGCTTTGATTAGTAGTCGTAAACCCGTGAAATGGGTTGGCTGTTCAAAGACGGTTATAAAACAAAAAAATATTTAAAAAAAAAAATAAAATAAAACATTCAGCCATGTTTCCTTTTAACAATTCTTATTCGTTACAATTCTTAAATTCAATTCTCCAATTCTTAAACAATATATAGAACTTTTATAAGTTTTTGTGCGTCTAATATAGAGTTTAATACGAAAGCCAAGCCTTATAAATTATCTATCAGCAATTGCCAATCTTCGCTAAAGTTAAGCTAGTGCGAAGTATTGAGACAAAACTTTTTATCCTTACAGAAGTTTAAGACATGATTCATAAAAATACTTCCACTCATTTATTACAATTTTTAAGAAAATAAAATATGATATTCATTTGTATGACTATTTCTAACACCTTTACTTTATCAAATTTGAACAGTTGAATTAAAAATTGCGTAAAACTGACATTTATTTAACGTATATATGATAGTTTCCTTTATTTTATAGGTTTCCAAATAAGTACCTTTTTTTTGTACATATCATAGTAAATAGCAGCCATTGTTAATAATTTATCCTTGCAATTTTTTTTTTTCCTTTGAAAATTCAGAATAATTCTAGAAAGTGAATTACTCAAGGTTAAGGCCAAGGACACACAATCGCAAAAAAATGAGAAAAGTAAACCCAAACATTATATTTTTTTTATGTACAAAGTATATAATTATCTGTTTGTACGCATTAAATATTGATTTTCGTAGGACAAACTATTGAACCGTGCCGTATGACAAAGAAGCTATATTTTTTATGTACTTTTTCATTACCGAATTTTGTAAATGCGCCTCATATGATTTTATGCTTCAGTAATTTTTCGCAATATGCTTGTCAAAATATAATGCTTTTCAGATTTCTTGAAAATGAGAGACAGATAAATAAAAAACACGTAATAAAATACATTTTCAAGGTAATTATTTTAAAAAGAATATTTTTGCCACATTAATATTATTCACCTGTTATTAGAGACATGAAAAGTATCATGTTCAATCAATCATAATATCACACACTGAGAAAAAAAGCATTGTCAAAACTACCAGAATAAGGTAAAATTCACCGTGTTTCAGGCTCATGGGAACACAAAAATTCTCGGCAATATTTACTGAAACGCTTCGGTTACGATTTTGGTAAAATTAACAATAAAATATGATTTTATAATATGTATTATAATTATTTAAATGTGGTAAAATTCGCTAATTTTATAATGATACATTAGACCCTGACATCAAAACCATTTATTTGGTTAAATTTACTTTTCAGTTTTGTATTTTTACTAAATGTGTGGTAATAAGAACTATAATTTCGAAAACCAGTATTACTGGTAAACCGTTACTGAATGGAAATCATTACCATATGAATAGTTTAAATACCATATATTTTGGTTTTATTTCTAGAATTATGGGTTTTTTTTACCATAAATGCCTTTATCGTACAGTAAAGTAATTTTACCAGAAATTTTCACTGTTTAGCGACTAAAGTATAATACTTCAATACAATCAATAAATAGAAGCACTTCGAAAAAAAAATTTTTTTTTAAGGCTCCGCTTTGCAGGGAAGACAAATTTCACTCTCATATTAAGCTTTTTCGAAGCCAGTAAAAAAAAAACAAAAAAAAAAACAAAAAACTATTAAACATTTTGTCTTCTCCTACATAAATTATTAATCTAATTAACAGTTTAAAAATGAAACATTTATTATAAATTTAAAAAAAAAATAATGTATATATTACATTAGGCATTTCAATTTATAATTTTTTTTAAAAAATTACATGATGTCCTTTGTTAACAAGAGCCCTTTCAGATATCTTTTTTTTTCTAAGCAAAAATCTATGGAAAGATAAAAAAAAAAAAAATTAAGACTTATTTTTTCTTAGACTCTGATAATTGCATGTAGTGCAAATTAAATAATTATAATAATGGTATGAACATGAAGACTTATTTAGGATGTATTTTGCTTCATTAAAAGTTAAGGAAAAGTATAGTCCCCGCCGGCCGAAGACTTCCCCGTGTTTTAAATGGTGACTGATGTACGTTAAATCTGTCGATTCGCAAAGTCCTCCATCTTCCTGTAACAAAGGAACACCTCTGGGGGTACTGGATTGGAGATCGATCGCTCTCTGATTCAGGTCGAAATTACGATCGGTGGATGAATGTATGGATGTATGAATGGGTCCGCCCAAAAAACGGTTGTGACGTATGGTGTGGCAGAAGTCGAATTCTTGGTCATACATGGCGCCACTGGAAAACAAGAACAATTGCACCCCTCTGCCTTAACAGGCATACGAAAGCAAGCAAGCAAAAGTACAGGAGAAAACCAATGTTAATATTTTTTACTATTATATATAATACTTTTTTACTTTCTCGTTATTAAAATATATATTATGATGAATTGTTGAAATAATATCCTTCAAAGTGAATACATTAATAATTCCTCATTACGAGAAATCTATTAACATGAACCTTAAGCCCTTTTAAATAGAAATATAAAAATAGGCTTATTTTAGAATGATATTAATATTACATTTTGCTTGTTCTTTAATCAATTAAAATTATGTAGTTCTTCAAAGGATCTGCCTCATATGTGTGCAATGAAGCGTATTAAAAAATAGTATACTATATTTATGAGTTTTGTGAATTTGTAGCAGTTTTTGATGAGTGTTTAGAGATCCGACTATTTAAGGTATTCGATTTCTTTCGTCCCAATTTTTTTTAAAGGCTATATTAAAATTTTAATTCTATGTTTGGTAAGTAGGGACACTAATATTAAGTTAAAAAATTTAAAAAAATATTTCTCAAAATAAGGCCAAATCAGAACTTAACTAAAAAAAATTCATGTCATACTATTTGCTCTACAAAAAATTGTAATGCATAAGTTTCAAAAAATAAATTCCTAGATCAATAATTGTCTGAAATTGGGATTATTTTGAATTTAAATCTTAAAATAAAACTAAATAAAAACAATGAAATGGAACTAAATTGTTTAATAACGAATTTTAAAAGAAAAATTCTAAATATACTTACTTAGAGATTCATAAAAGTAACAAATTCAAACTTAGGTCTTAGCTTTTATTTCAAAGTATCGCTAACATTATACAAAATCTAGATTCAAAATTGTGGGCCAACGTAATAAAATTTTCGGAAAATCAACGTTCTGCAGAAAATGCAAGTAAATTTTAAAATGTAAAAAAATCCTGACAACAGAAAAACTAATAATTCAAAAATTTATATCTGAAAATAATTTTCGTTTGCCTTAAAAATATACTTCATTCAAATAAATAATTCAAATACTCAACGCATAACATAAAACCTTTTAGTTTCGTTTTCGTGAGTTTACTTCCAGTTTCGTCAGTCAGCATACGAAAACAACACTGTAACTTCATTTCTAAAAATCAGAGATAAAAATTTTAAATAAAAATGAAATTAAACATTACGTGAAATACGGATTGTTATATTTGATTGTATTTAAAAATATAGCCTTAAAAATTTATTTTTTTTTTATATATATATTATCATATCTATTAATGAATGATAATTAATTTTTATTGATGAATGATCACAAATTTTAATATCGCTCCAAAAATAAAAATGTAATAAATTGTATTTTATTCGAAGCGGCTCGGGGATTGATTTCAATGCACTTACTTTAGTGAAATAGATGAGAGCAAAGCACCGCATAATATAAAATACTAGGAGGCTCCGCCCCCTGCTCGCTAACGCTCGCCAACCCCCGAGAATTGCTACGCAATCCTATGTGGTTCACGCCGTGAAACATGGCTCGCTGCGCTCGCTCGCCAATGAACACAATGTTCTAGCACAAAGACATAGTATATTATCATCAAAGACATAGTATTTTATCATCAAAGACATAGTATTGTACTTATGTAGAAGAATTCTAGCAATGTTCTTATTGGCTTTTAAAAAAGTATATTAGCTATTTAGATTGTACATGGTGAAAAAATCAAAACATTAGCTAAATGAGAAACATGTTAGCAAAATAAATTATCAAATATTGCAGTTACTCACCTAAATTCAACTAAATGTGCATAATAAATTAGTTAATGCTAGAAATTCTGAAAGTTTTAGAAAAAAATTTTATTATTTAAAAATATGAATTTTAAACCCTAACTTCTCCTTGTGAGATAATAACCCTCAAAAAGTCTTTTATTTTCAAGAACACAAAAATTTGTTTTATCGCCAAATGAAATATTTTTTGGTGATCAGCATTATTGAAATCAATTTCTATATTAATTAACATTTGTGATAATGTACATAACATTTTAGAACAAAATAAGGATGTTTTACATACAATAAATTAAAATGTATGACTGTTAGCATTACCCGAGAAATACCAAGTGGAGGTGGCCATGCTGCATTTCTAATCGGGGAGTTTTGATTTTGGCAGATATTATACTCTTCGACATCTACTGTTACATCTTGAACAGTTATTATTGCACTTGATCTCCGCAATCTACGTCTTCCAAAACATTCCTCGACACTTTCTTGGGCTCTTCGAACACGTTTTCTTTCATTACGTTAAAAAGCCCTAGCAGCTTCACTAATATTCTGCATTTTAAAGCGTGAAAATTCAATGCATAAGTAAATGCGAAATATAAAAAAATTCAATGAATTCAATACAAACACTTAGACGTTTTTTAGACGCTTAGGTAGCTCTCAGTAGAAAAATATCAATTCAACAGCGGCCTTTTAAAGCATTCTCACTTCAATTAATTAATTAATTCCTAATTGAGTTTAAATTAAATATTATCATGTTTTTAGGGCATGAATCTGAATTGAACAACCTGATAATGCTCACTCTGGTTATTGTTTCCGTTTTTAAAAGCGCTATATGTTGAGCCAGCTCATATAGATTTGCCATGTGACATTTTTAGCAGCAATCATTGGTCGATTTTCTAACGTTGCCATTCGGGGAGTTGTAATGAGGCTTTTTTTTGGTGCCGTGTAAGAGAAATATATATATAGATTACATTCCTACTATCAAGATAGGTACAAAATTATGATATTTTTTAACATATCTCTTGTATTTTGCGTGCGTATTGGAAATCTCTAGCCAAATTCATGGAAAATTACTACATTGACCAAACTTGGTCATTATTAATAATAACCGGTAAATGTGATAAATTCTAATGAATTATTCACTTTAGCAGACTTACTTGGTTATTATAAGCACTAACCAGCTATTTTAAAAAAACAAACCAATTAATTACAGTGACCGTAACATGCGCATAGTTTAAAAAGTAGAGATATACTCTGAACAACAGAGAAATATATAAAGAATTTCCACTCTAATGTTAGAGAATATAAAATGGGGACGCGTCTTTTTATCAATAAGAGCCAAAATGGCAACCCTCTGGTTTTAACGTTTTAAGTGCCACGCTACGGTAAAATGCTTAAATACTAGTTAGTGTTAGATAGACGAGTTTATTGTTATCTTTTATTATTTGAATTTATTAATTGAATTTATGAAATTCTTTGCAATCGTTTTATTATTTGTTTCTATTTTACCTCCAGAAAATAATAATTAATTATGAATATTATTAATACTGCTATTTCTAACAATGTTAGCTCAAAGAACTTTTATTTTGACCAAAATTAAGGTTATTCCTGTATCAACACTTATTCGCGCCAATTATAATCACCAAAGTGCCAAAGAACTTTTATACTCGTAAAAATAAAAGGTAGTTATTGAGAGAAGAAAAAGTATATACAGGGTGATTCTAAAAAGATGGGCAAAATTTCAGGAAGTGATAGTACACACCCAAGCAAGCAATTTTTATCATAGAATGCATGGTCGAAAACAAAACACAAAACCGTTATAGGGCGTCAAAAGTTACATTCTTATATAGGGCAAAAACACACAAAGAACGATGAAATTAAGTTATAAAAGTAAATTTAATGACATGTGATTACAATAAGTGTTCAAAATAATGGCCAGCATTGGCTATGCACGCAGTACAACGACAAAGAAAAGACTGGCGAATATTCTGAAGCACACCAGTCTTATCGCAAACTTCCCCTGCATCGGCAGAAAGCTTGGCGACAAGTTCTTCTGCATATTCAGTGTGAGTCTCATACATAAGAGCATTCAGCAGTCTCCATAAAAGGAAATCGATACATGAAAGATCTGGCGAGCACGGTGGCCAAGCTATAGGACCACCTCGCCCAATCCATTGGTTTGGAAAGGTTACGTCCAGATAGCTTCGCACTTCTCGTACATAATGAGATGGTGCTGCGTTCTGTTGGAACCAAATGTATAGACAAAATGCATATCGGCTTTTTTCTTATTAGAGAAGGGCAACATCTTCAGATGCGTTACTACCGCGATTGACAATGCACTCTCGAATCAGCAGCTTTTATGTATGAATCGTGACGAAAATTTGTATACGAGCTCTTGTTCTTCCCATAACATGAAAATAATAACTCGCAACAGGAATGGAGCTTTCACGTTTGCATGAAACAACTTTCCAAATGCGCCAGCACCTTTGCGTTTTGTTTTCGACCATGCATTCTTCGATAAAAATTGTTTGCTTGGGTGTGTACTATCACTTCCTAAAATTTTGCCCATCTTTTTAGAATCACCCTGTATAAT